>NC_038254.2:22767258-23024804 GCF_000004515.6 Glycine max
CTCTATAATAGTCGCTAAGTTCATCACTTAAACTCTTGCAAGAGTCATGACTACTATAGGGGGCATGTTTTTCTCTTTTCATTTCTTTCATTATTTTTCTTCTTTCTTCCTCTCTTATTTTCTCTCTTTCATCTTGACTTATTTCTTCCACTCTTTTTTTGACTTTTTCTTTTCTCTCTTGTTTTTCTTTCCACAACTTAAGGGATCTCAACTCATCTAATATCTTATACAAGGGGTCCTTAGGAGTAGAACCCTCACCATTAACACTAGATGAAGAATGAAGACTCATGTTGGTTCCTAAGTTATGGTTCTTTCTTGTTGGGGGTTTGAAAAAAAGGTAAAAGAAACTATGGTTGAAACTAGCCAAAATAAACACTAAAAGAGGTGTGAAAGATAAGGTAAAAACTAATTGGGAAAAGGCAAGCTATCTATGCGGTTTGACAATTGAGGGTAAAGGAAATAAGCTATGAAAGTAAGCAAGAAATTAAAGTGCAAGATATGCAAACTAGGCGGATCCTAAGAGTGTTTGGATGACCTCATTTAAGGTTCCCAACAAAACACTCACTATCCTAAGGGAAAATTGCCTAAAATTATTACACACAAATGGAAGTAGGATGACCTATTGGAGGCTCCCAACTTACTTCCAATGAAAGGCCTTTTTGTTACAAAATTTGAAAGCAAAACAAATTGCCAATTACAAAATTACAAAAAAAAAGTCCTCAATTGTGGTGGCTATTCTCTCTTTAGTATTTCACTCAATTTGGAGTGCTTCTTAGTCCAATAGCTCTTAAGGTGGTTGTCCCCTTGCTTCTTGACTCAAATTCTTCAAGGTATGACACCAATCCTCCTTTCCAATTCCCTATATGGCAACTCACAAGCAAGGAAACAAAGAGACAAGCAATAACCAAAGACCACAAAAAATGAAATGAAAGCTTAACCAATAGAGTTTTAACAAGACAAATTTTCAAGGATTATTCAACAATTAAAGCAATGAAAAGCACACAAAAGAAGGCTAGGACTCTAAGAGAAACCTAGAATGGCTCTAGAGTAGAGTAGAAAAAACTAAAAAAAAAGACTCAAGAAAACTCTAGTTTTGGCACTTGTTTTTACAATAATTTTCAATTGAAATTTAAGAACTAGGATTGGTATAAAATAGTCACCAATTATAGAACAAATTTTGAGCCAAAATCACAAGCACACTTCCCTTTCACTTTTTTTTCCTGGACACTGATTTTTCTGCCAACTTGTGTGATTTTTCTTATTTTTTCCTTTAATCCAAATCGCTTTTTTTGTTTTTTTATAATTTTGGTCCAGATGTCTAGAAAATTCAGTAAAAATTTCAGCTCAAAAAACGTAGTGACCAATTCCCAGTAATTTATACAAGTTCATATGTTCAAGCTGCCAGCACCAGCGATTTCAACCTAGAAATCAAGAGTAGTGTTTATGTTGCTTAAGGCTTGGATAGTTACTATTTGTGTTTGTTTATGCTCAACTATCTTGAATAACACAATTCAAGAGAGCTTAAGACTTATTTTGATTCACAAATCCAGCCACAACTCAGCACCACAACTCAACTTCATCATAGGCATCATGTAGGAATCTTAGAAAACAAAAAAGAGTTCAACAACAAGACTACTTCTAGGAATTGATTTAGAACATGTTATGAACTAAATAACATGCATGAATTAGACTCAAAATTCAAAATATAGGCTAAGAATGACAAGAATACATGAACAAATGTATCTAGAATTCAATAAACAAAATAAAAATTCAACACAAACTTAGAACATAATGTGACAATTACAATGACTAAACATGACTCTAAGACAACATGGATTAAGTGATTTACACTTAGATTTTTGTGTTTTTTTTTGTCTAATCAATATTTTGGAAGAACATTTAGATCTATGGTTCAGAACAAGAATATTATGAATGAAAAATGATAGAACCTAAAATCAACACAAAAACAAGATTCAAGAGTAGATCTACAAAATTTGAACTAGAGAAATGCAAGAACAAGTGTAGATCTAAGATTTAATCGATTTTTTTTTTTTGAATCTACTCTAAACACCACCAAACCACAAGAAAATGGAGGATATACATGGAGAATAAGATGAAGAACAAGGAATTAAAGAGAATTCACCGAACAAAAAGATAGAGGAAGCAAAAGAACATCACCTAGATGAAGATGCTCTGATACCACATGATGTAAGCTCCATTGGAGCTTGTAGGCCTAGGATCTTCTTCATCAATAGATTCCTTTGCTTCTTGAAAGATGAATGGAAGCAGAATGGAGAAGGAAGAGAGAAAGGAGACGCCACTTCAAGGAGAAGATGAGTCTAGAAGAAGTTCACCACCATAGGAGGCCATGGATAAAAGAGCTTGGAGGAAGAAGGAGATGAATGAAGGGAGAGGAAGAGAAAAGCATGGAATTTTGTGCTCTAAGAGAGCTCTGAGCTTTGAATTTTAATTTTCAAATGATCAAAGTTTCCCAAAAATGCACACACATGACCTCTATTTATAGCCTAAGTGTCACACAAAATTAGAGGGAAATTCAAATTTCACTTGAATTTGAAATTGAATTTGTGGAGCCAAACTTTGGAGCCAAGATTTCACTAATTATGATTAGTGAATTTTAGTTATGGTTCAGCCCACTAATCCAAGATCAATTCCAAGATTCTCCACTAAGTGTGCTTAGGTGTCATGAGGCATGAAAAGCATGAAAGACATGCACAAAGTGTGACTATATGATGTGGCAATGGGGTGTAGTAAGCAAATGCTCACCTCCCCCTCTAAAATTTAATTGTTTTGGGCTTCTACCAATTCAATTAAATTTATTTCCATCCACACACATCAAATATCCACTTAGTGCATGTGAAATTACAAAATTATCCCTAATACAAAAACTAGTCTAGGTGCCCTAAAATACAAGGGCTGAAAAAATCCTATATTTCTAGGGTACCCTACCTACAATATGGAGCCCTAAATACAAGGACCAAATATAATGACATCCTAGTCTAATATGTACAAAGATAATTAGATCCAACCTTGGCCCATGGGCTCAGAAATCTACCCTAAGGTTCATGAGAACCCTAGGGCCTTCTTCAGCAGCTCTAGCCCAATCTTCTTGGAGCCTCTTGCTCATGGTTCTAGTGGCTGGTCCCTTCCTAGGGAGGATTGCATCAATAAGCGGGCTTATACTTAGACCATGGGCCCAAAATCTACCCTAAGGCTTATGAGAACCCTAGGGCCTTCTCTTGCATCTCTGGTCCAATCTTCTTGGAGTCTTCTATCCAATGTCCTTGCGGGGTAGGATTGCATCATTCCCTCCCCCTTGAAAATGATTTGACCTCAAATCCCGAGCTTCTTGAAACTTCGGGCTTTTTTCCTCAACACCTGTAAAACGAACAAAAACATATATATTAGTGGTGTTTGGTATGTTGAAGTAAGGTAAGGTCTGAAAACCCATTTCCTGGGCATCTTCCCATAAAGGAACATGGTTCCTCACCAACGCAATGAGTGGTGCTACAAGTATAGAAAACTATGGGGCAAACCTTTTGTAAAAGTTTGTTAAGTCATGGAAGCCCCAAATTTTTCTTATACGTGGTGGAGTGGGCCACTCAGGAATGACCTTTATTCTCTCAGGGTTCATGGGAACCCCTTGATCACTATTTAAAAAATTAAGAAAATTAATACAATAAAACATACTTTTTTCTGTATTTTTCATGTTGATTATTCCTACCAAAAAGTATGACAAACCTAAGGTGTCCCATATGAGTACCTAAGTTTGTATTGAAACTAAAAATGAGAACAAACCTACCTAATGAGTCCATATGTACACAAATCATGAAGATGTTGGGTGCACGAGTGATTTTACAAAAGAGGGTTGCACCACTCAAAACATTCATCATACCACCTATTTTAGGGATTTGGTGCCTAATAATACCTATTTTGGGCACCAACTGTAACATTCCATTTTTCGTAAGCTAATTTAAAAAAGAATTGTTATTTATAAATAAATAGAGTTTTAGAAAAATGATGAGATTTTATAAATAAATAAATAATGAGATATAATTATTAATTAAAATAATGATTTGAGAGAAAATAAAAAGGGTATTTTATTTATTTATTTGATAGAGATTAAAATAGAGTTTGTTTTTATAAAATAATAAATAAATAAATAGAGTAAACCTAGCTATAAATAACATTAGGTCAGTTTTCACACTGACGGTGCTTCTTCTTTCCCTCATCTTTGTTTTTCCCCTTCTCCTCTCAAAACCCTTTCTTTTTCCCGTAGCCCACCAAACCTGTCTCAGAAAAACGACGCTCTCGGAGTCATTTACCGTTGGATTGACATGAAATTTGAGCACCACATTCGCAACCCAATTCCGAGCATTCTCACCATTGGGAATTGCAAAATCGTGTCAGAGCTAAGAGAAATACCCTTCGCACTGTAGTTTTCTTTTTTCCCGCAGAAACCCAAATGGTCTCAGTAAAACTGCGATCTCTGATTTGTTAACCATTGGATTGTAGTCAAATTTGGATATGTTGTTTGAAATTAAATTGCGCATACTTTCACCATTGGTATTTGGGAGATAATATTTGTGGAGGGAGAAAAAGGAATCACATGAAGATAGTACAAATGGAGGCTTCAATCCCTTCTCATTCTCTCTAACGTTTGGGAACCCTATCAGAGCAACCAGAGGAATCTCAGGAACTTGTTAGAGATGCCTCTATCGCTATCGGAAGACATGTGAGTCCGCTTAGAGGTAAGAGATAAGTTATTCACAATTGGGGATTAGTGAGAACATGTGTAGGGATCCTTAGAGGATTAAATTAGGATTTTATTTTTGGATGTTTATTAAATTGCAATATTTCCTTTATGATTATAAATAAAATATTGATGTTCTAATGAGAATTGCTTGATAATTTGTGCTCTTGATATTTGTATATTTTGATGTATGATTTTGATATAATTGTGTGATGTTATTTGAGGGGTTTTATCCCCCAGGTTGTGATAGTCTTTGGTATAAATTGTTATATTGAGGATATGAAATGATGATTCAAATTGTGAGTATGTGGTGCATTGAACATGTGATGAATGATGAAATACATGTATATTGAGATGTGTATTGTGTTGTGAGCTATGAATTGTGCAATTACACAGCTGTAACACCCTTTAAGGGCGACGCGTTTTGCGCGATGAGTATTGTGATAGGATCCATTGTGGGAACTCGACGAGTTTAATCACAAGCGTGACGAGTTAAAATGATTTTGAAAATAATTGAGTAGTTGAGTGTATTGTATAGTTCATAGGTAAAGTGTGTATGATTCATGAGGTGTGATAATATGTTATTTTGAGATTATAACATTGTGATTGAAATCAACTGTATGTGATAAATTGAGTATGCACGTGATTGAGATGTTGTGTGCATTGAGTTGTAAACTGTGGATTGTACAATCACATGACTATAAGACCCTTTAAGGGCGACTAGTTAATGCTAAATCCCTTTAAGGGCGACGAGTTAATGCTAAGATCCTTTAAGGACGATGAGTTAATGCTAAGACCCTTAAAGGGCGACAAGTTAAAAGTATTTGAGAACAATTAAATAGTCGTGTGTTTTGTACAGTTCATAGAAAGAGTCTGAGTGCTAAAATGTTTTTTTGGGTTGGACCTGAATCAGGAGAAAGAGGTCCTGACGGACTCTTCGGAGTGTAGGCCTTGGGGGTCACTCGGTTTGAGTGCTCCTTTAAGCCTGTACCGATCCTACATGGTTGGAGCATTCTCACAAAACACTGTGACCCTGACTGGTCTCCCTATCATTTTACCTAGTGAAAGTGACTTGACTTGCTAGTGTGTGGTTTGTCTTGTCATGTACTCCTAGGCGCCCGACGAGGTTTTTCACTGACATGGTACCACATTGCATATAGGATTGAGTCTTAGTATATTTGCTACATAACGCTTGTGTATTGTTCTATATTGATTGATTTAATGATATTGTGTTTTGACTATTGAGTATGCGAATGTTGTGAAAACAGATGAGACGCGTGGTGTGTAAATCATGAAGATTTTAATCATGTATCTCTTTTCTTTGAAATTCATCTTGTCAGATTTTTCCATTCTTCTTTTAAACACATGAGAATCTCATGTGCCAAAGTTGATCGCACTCAGCATTTTGGGACTAAAGAGGAATCTTCTTTCTTCTTTCATCATCATCTTCTTCTTCTCTAATTTTTTATAGTTGCATTTCTCTCATTGAACATAAGAGCGTATTGATAGAATTTCCCTCAGGAAATGGAAAGTTGGATCAGGCCATATCTATTCTTGAAGTTTTTAAACTTTATACAAGAATCCCGCTCTTGATGTGTTTGTTTTTGCTTTATTGATATTCAATGTTTGTTAGTTTGATTGATTGATTATATTTTATATGATGTGAATCTTACGGGGCGGATCGTTTGATACAGGCTACGAAGGTTTGGATGACGCCACTTCCGGTGAAGGAAGATAAGTCAGGGTAGACGCCACTTTCGGTGAAGGAAGATAAGTCTGGGTAGACGCCACAAGGATTACCTTGATAAGTCTGAGATTGGTTCAACAAGGAACTCAAAGAGAAACTCTCACCAAATTTTATGAAAATGCCAAAAGTGTCTTTATTGAAAACAAAAACAAATACTTATAGTGTATCTGAACAAAAAGATAAAAATAGACATGGGCCTTCTAAACAGTTTGGGCCAAAATTACAATAAAAATAAATTATAACTAAAAACTTATTTAACTTGGGCCTTCAAGTTAGTTTGGGCCTTCAACAACAATTAGTAGTCTTGGTAGTGCCTCTGCCTCTCGGCCTTCATCTTTCTCCACTTGGACCTTCAATCATCATCAATGGCAGCTATACAAATGACCAGCCTTGTCTCTATGACGTGTTGGGCTTGTTTAAGTCTGCCTCTGGTCATGGGACCTTCAAGTGCTTCATGGTCCTTGCCCTTGGTTATGTCCTCATCACTCCCTCCTTCTTGAAAAGGATTTGTCCTCAAATCCAAGGCTCCTCCATCCCACAAGGTCCTCCAAAAGTGACTAAGGAATTTTGCATTCCTATCACTGACAATGCTCCTCGGTAATCCATGAAGCCGCACTATTTCTTTGAAAAACAAATCAGCCACATGACAAGCGTCATCCACTTTCTTGCAAGGGACGAAGTGTGCCATCTTAGAAAACCTGTCAACAACAACAAACACAGAATCCTTTCCATTCTTGGTTTTGGGCAGCCCCAAAACAATGTCCATAGATATGTTAGTCCAAGGATATTCAGGAATAGGCAAAGGAGTATACAATCCATGAGGTTTAACCTTAGATTTAGCTTGTTTACACACAATGCAATGACCACAAAACTTATGCACATCACGCCTCATATGAGGCCAAAAGAAATGCTCTTGCAGAATTTCCAGGGTCTTTTGAACCCCAAAGTGTCCCATCAACCCCCCCTCATGTGATTCACTCACAAGCAACTCTCTAATGGAACACTTAGGCACACACAATTTATTTGCTTTAAACAAGAATCCATTATGCCTATAGTAACCATTTTCAGAAAACTTTTCACATGCAGCAAAAATTTCAGCAAAGTCCACATCATGCACATACATGTCTTTCAAAGACTCGAGACCAAACAGTTTAGTTTCAAGCATAGCAAGTAAAGCATGTCTCCTAGACAGTGCATCAGCCACTACATTCCCTTTCCCCTTTTTATGTTTGATGACATATGGAAATTGCTCTAAAAACTCTACCCACTTAGCATGCCTCTTTTAAGCTTTCCTTGGCCTTTTAAGTATTTTAAGGACTCGTGATCACTATGGATGACAAACTCTTTGGGTAATAGGTAATGCTGCCAAGTTTGTAAAGCCCTAACCAAAGCATACAATTCCTTATCATAAGTTGAATAGTTAAGGGCAGTGGCTCCTAACTTTTCACTAAAATAAGCTATCGGATGTCCCTCTTGCAATAAAACAGCCCCAATACCCACATTTGACGCATCACACTCAATTTCAAATGATTTTGCAAAATTAGGTATAGCAAGAATGGGTGCATTAGTTAACCTATGTTTGAGGGTAGCAAAGGCCTCTTCTTGTTTCTTACCCCATTTGAAACCCACATTCTTCTTAACAACTTCAGTTAGAGGAGCAGCCAATGTACTAAAATCCTTAACAAATCTCCTATAGAAACTTGCTAAACCATGAAATCCCCTCACCTCACTCAGGGTCTTAGGTGTTGGCCATTCTTGGATGGCCTTAACCTTTTCGACATCCACCCGTACTCCCTCAGCAATAACAACAAAACCCAGAAACACCACATGATCAGTACAAAAGGAGCACTTTTCTAGGTTGGCATACAATTTTTCTTTCCTAAGCACACTTAAAACAGATTGCAAATGTTGAACATGCAAATCAAGACTAGTGCTATAGATAAGAATATCATCAAAGTTCACCACCACAAATTTCCCAATAAATTCCCTTAAAACATGGTTCATCAATCTCATGAAAGTACTAGGTGCATTAGTCAAACTAAATGGCATAACCATCCACTCATACAAACCATATTTTGTTTTAAAGGCAGTTTTCCATTCATCTCCCTCTCTGATTCTAATCTGATTATAGCCACTTTTCAAATCAATTTTAGAAAACACACATGCACCATACAGTTCATCAAGAAGATCATCTAACCTGGGGATTGGGTGCCTATACTTGATGGTGATGTTGTTTATGGCTCTACAATTAGAACACATCCTCCATGAGCCGTCCTTCTTGGGTACTAGAATGACAGGTACAACGCACGGACTCATGCTATCTCTCACCCAACCTTTGCTCAGGAGTTCGGATACTTGCCTTTCGATCTCCTTAGTTTCTTGTGGGTTGCTCCTATAAGCTGGCCGATTGGGCAAGGACGCTCCTGGAATGAGATCAATGTGATGCTCAATTCCCCTCAATGGTGGCAAACCATCTAGTACACTTGCTGGAAACACATCATCAAAATCCTGCAAAAGAGACTGAATACTAGAAGGCAATTTAAATTCATCAATTGGGTTAGCATGCAACATCTGACGTTGAGAAAACAATAAATAGAGGGGTTGTCTCGCACAAAGCACTCTCCTCACCTCCCTTTTTGTTGCTAAATAAAGCTGTTTGCCCTCAAGTGTTTCACTCTTTTTGTTTTCTCTCTTTTCCCTCTCAAGTGTTTCACTCTTTTTCTTTCCTCTCTTTTCCTTCTCAAGTGTCTCACTCTTTTTCCTCTCAAGTGTCTCACTCTTTTTCTTTTCTCTCATTTTTATCTGATCCTTACAAACCTCTTGAGGAGATAACGGTTTGAGAACAATCTTCTTGTCAGCTTGCTTGAAAGAGATTTTGTTGGTGAAGCCATCATGCACTGCCTTGGTATCATACTGCCACGGTCTTCCTAACAGCACATGGGTCGCTTCCATTGGGACCACATCACACAGCACCTTGTCATTATATCTCCCAATGGTGAGACACACCTCAACCTGTTGAGTCACTTTTACCTCTTCATCTTCACTAAGCCACTGAAGTTTGTATGGTCTAGGATGAGGCTTAGTTTCCAAATTCAGTTTGGTCACTAATGTGGAACTTGCAACATTGGTACAGCTTCCTCCATCAACAATTAAAGAGCATAGCTTACCATTAATTACACATCTGGTGTGGAAAATATTTTCTCTTTGATTGTCATCCAGTGGCTGCATTTGATTTCCCAACAGCCTTCTCACCATCAACATATCACCCTGCATAGCTTCCTCCTCATACTCTTCTTCTTCCACTTCTTCTTCACTGATTTCAGACTCACTAGTGATTTCTCCATCAGCCTTCATGATCATGGTCCTCCTGGTTGGACATTCAGAAGCAATATGGCCTCTGCCTAAGCACTTGAAACATTTTATGTTTCTGGTTCCAGTATTGGATGAGGAAGTGGAGGTGTTATGTTTGCTTCCACCTACACTAGGCGTTGCTGACTTTCCATGCGGGGATGTGGCTGCAGGTCGGAACGAATTACCTCCCTCCTTCTTGGATCTGTTGGCCCAGTTTTGGTTGTAAGTATTGGGTGAGTTCCTCCTTGTTGCACTTTTTCTTTTAATTTGCTGTTCAACCCGGAGCGCCCTATGTAACAAGTCATCCAACACCACATACTCCTGTAATTCAACAACATCTCTGATTTCAGGGTTTAGACCATTCAGGAAACGAGCCATTGTGTCTTCGGAGTCCTCTTCGATGTTGGCCCTCACTAACGCCATTTCCATCTCTTTATAATATTCTTCCACGGTTAAATTCCATTGGGACAACCCTTGGAGTTTCTGTCGCATGGTTCTGTTATAGCTAGTGGGCACTGAAATTCTGATACCAGGGGACAGATGTCGTACAGGATGTCACGACATCACGCTTCAGAACATGCAGATCGTATGTGTCCGTATGAACAGGTTTAAACAAGTAAATAACACAAGAGAATTGTTAACCCAGTTCGGTGCAACCTCACCTACATCTGGGGGCTACCAAGCCAGGGAGGAAATCCACTCTTAATAGTGTTAGTTCAAGGTCTAACAGCCACTGTTTACAACCTTCTCACCTAACCACTACCCGTGCGATCTCTACCTAAGAGCCACTCTTAGATATGAGAAACCCCGCTCACTCCCTCTCACTCACACTCCCGTGTTTACAATTAAGTCAAAGACACACCAGAGATCAACTCTGAACAAAAGGGATCAACCCTACACACTAGAGATCAACTCTACACACTAGAGATCAACTCTACACAAAAGAGATCAACTCTACACACTCAGGTCCAACACTTGATGTTAGTGTAACATCAAGGTGGCTCACAAAACACTCAAGTCCCAAAACTCACAAAATAACTCTTCAATCCCGGACTTGGTACAGAACTCGTGCAGCCTTCGTGTTTATATAGCCATGTGCGTTTCTGGGCTGCAACTCCTTGATGCTGGAGGAGATCTATCTTCTTCTGAAAAAATCTGCAGTTAAAGAACTAAAAGATAACGTTTGATCTTTTAGTTTGAATCTTTAATCTTTAATCTTTAATCCCTGAACGAACTCTTCTAGTTTGAAATTCGAACTTTAATTATCTTTTAATTCGTTCCTGAAGATAGATCATCTTATCTCTTGCTAACTGCACAATAATCTGTTAAAGATATAACAGATTTATGTGTCCAGTATTTTCGGGCAAGATGTCAGGACATCGTATCCGACATCGTGGATCCTGCAGCTTCAATGCTTCATTTGACATTTTATCTTGACTTATGCATTGTGCAGCAACTCCAGTATTTTCGGGCAGGATGTCAGGACATTGTATCCGACATCGTGGATCCTGCAACTTCAATTCTTCATTTGACATTTTATCTTGCCTTGTGCATTGTGCAGCCCGATCTTATTCCTTGACATAACGTTGGACATCATGTGCAGCAACTCCAGCTTTCCTTCATTGTCTAAGTGCTTATGTTTTAACAAAATCTTAGTCAATCTTTTAAAGCTCCGTAGAGCTAAGCACTAACAATCTCCCCCTTTGGCAAATTTTGTCTAAAACATACTTAGACACTTCCTGAGCAGGTACGAGCAGTTATGCAAGTGGGATCAGCAACTTTCATTATCAGAGTAATCAAGCACAGCGGAAATTCTTCAAGTTGCAAATCTACAAGTCTTCTCCAGGATGTCAAAACATCTCTCGTGACATCAGCTTTCTGCTCCTGCTCCCCCTGTCTCCATGCTTACTGCAGCATCTTCTATCAGCTACTAGTCTTTTCCAGGATGTCGAGACATCTCATGTGACATCCGCTATCTGCTCCCCCTGTCTTCATGCTCTTACTGCAGCATCTTCTAGTAGCTTACATCATTCATCATCAGCAGCAGTCTCCCCCTCAAGGTCATATACATACAACGTATCCTACTGCCATACATCGTATCAATCATGCATAATAGCAAGCATAATACTATTACTCCCCCTTTTTAGACATAAATTTGGCAAAAGTAGGATGCATGAAATTAAAGTGCAAATATTACAGACCAATAGTAATCAATTGTTCAAAGGGACATGCCCCTTTAGCTAGTAAAAGTAAAAAATATAAAGGTCTGATGATCATGGGGTGGCTTCAGAATCATCATCATCTGATTCTGTCTCTTCTGCTGCATCTTCCTCTTCCTCAGCTGCCTCTTCTTGCTCAGCTGGATCTTCTTCTTCCTCAGCTGCTTCACCATCATCAATGCCACTGTCTGTGAGTCTTTCGATCAGCCGTTCTAGCTCCATCTTCTTCTCTGTGGTGGCTTTGATGGTTGCTTCCAGCACCTTGCATGTGTCCTTGAGTTCAGCAATCAAGGCATCCTTGGACACAGCACCTGAAGCAGCTTTCCCTGATGTCGAGACAATGTCTGGGACATGTGTCCCCTCAAACAATTTGTAATGCAGGGATAGAGGAGATTCTCTCTTCATTACAGAGTCAATGTTGTTTAAAATATTTGGATGTTGACTCAACATAATGCCACACAATACAGTAGGGAAGGCAATGGGTAATTTGACAGCAAAAGATTCTGAATGCTTAACAGTTTGATCAAATATATAGTTTCCAAAATTAAATTTGGACTTGGTTCCAACAGCATACAGAAATTTACCCAAACCTGTGGCAACAGTGGAAGTATGATTGGTGGGTACCCAGTTTGCAGCTCCAATCCTGTGCAGAATTGCATACTTCACACTTAGCTTCCCTGCTGAAAGCTTCCCTTTCTTTGGCCAATGCTGGACTCGTTTGGCAGTGATTTCCTTGGCAATCTGATGCTCAGAAACATCAATATCCACCACTCCTTCAGTAGGTCTGCCCAGGTACTTGTTGATCACAGCAGGGGAGAATCTAACACACTTTCCTCTGACAAACACTCTTTGATACTCATCACTCTTTCTGTTTGTTATGTCAGAGGGAATGTTGACAATGAATTCCCTGACTAGGCCTTCATAACAGTCTCCCAACTTGGTGACAGTCTTCAGCAGTCCAGCAGCCTCGATGAGGTCCATGATCTCCTTGCAATCCAAGGCAGTTCTTCCCATTTCTCTTTCTAAAGCAAGCCTTCGTTGATACACATATTTCCACTTTTCAACATTGTCAATGGAGTGGAAAGAGATGTTGTCCAATGGTGCATCAGGAACATTTCCAGGCACCTTTCTCCCAGATTTCTTGGCCCTCTTAGATGTCGAGACATCTAGTTCGACATCATCATCAGAATCGGATGAGGAAATTTCTTTCCTCTTCTTGGAAGGGATTGCAACTTTGCTCCGTCTGGATGTGGTAGGAGTGATTGGAGTGCTTTTCTTCTGGGCCATAGTCTTGATTCGTCCAGACCTCTTAATGGGGGTTTTTCCTTTTCTGCTTTGTAGTCTTTCCGCAATGCCAGGTGCCAACCTGTTGGCAATGGGTTCTTCATCAGATTCTACTTCTTCCAGGTCAATGAGGTCACCTGGAGCAGGTTCTGGTGCCCGTGGTGTAGGAGTCTCCTCTGCGGCTTGATCATCTTCCTCTGTTGATCTCTCTTTGCTGGGGGAAGAGAGTACTTCAGCATTTGGGCCGGAAGATGTTGGAACATCTTTATTGACATCAGGCACAGAAACATTTGGGGTGGAAGATGTTGGAACATCTTTCTCAGCATCAGGAACAGAGGCGTCTTTCAAAATGCTACTCACAATACTGCGGATTTTCTTGTCCATCTCCGTATCTACTTCCCTAGGACTTGTTGCAAGGCTAGGGTTTTCAGCAATCTTCACTCCCTGTTGTCTTCTGGGAACCAGTTTCTCAGGGACAGAAGCTTGACCAGGAATTATTTGTATGGGTTGGATGTTGAATTCTGGTTGTTCCTGGTGCGGAGATGATGGTACAGAGGGTGAACCAGGAGCTGAAGTTTCTTTTGGTGAGGTAGCCATGGAAAAGCAGAGCGTTTGGAATGGTTTAGCAAATTTCTGAGAGCTGTTGGGGAATGCTGAAAACGAGATTATCACGAATATATAAGTTTGAATGAGGAATGTAGAGGGCCGTGTGAAGCAACGGTCGAATTTGCTTTGGTTCAGTAGTGAACGTGCTATTAATGTTAAGTGATTCGTTTGGGCACGTTCAGATATCAGTAGTTGCTACAATTCCTCTAGCAGACAAATGCCTAGCTTGCCCCTCAGTTTTTCAAACTGATTTGCATCCAATGCCTTTGTGAAAATATCTGCTATTTGTTCCTCAGTGTCAACATGCTCCAGTGTGATAACTTTATCATCAACAAGCTCTCTGATATAGTGATGTCTAATGTCAATGTGCTTGGTTCTGCTGTGTTGCACAAGATTTTTCGAAATATTAATAGCACTCAAGTTGTCACAGTATAATGTCATGACATCTTGTTCGACATTGTACTCTTTGAGCATCTGCTTCATCCAAACTAGTTGTGAACAGCTGCTTCCTGCTGCAATATACTCTGCTTCTGCGGTAGATAGGGACACACAGTTCTGCTTCTTGCTGAACCATGAAATAAGATTGTTGCCCAGATAGAAGCATCCACCAGAAGTGCTTTTTCTGTTGTCTGCACTTCCAGCCCAATCAGCATCACAATACCCAACCAGCATTGAATTTGAACAATGACAGTACATAATCCCATAGTCACTGGTGCCATTTACATATTTCAGAATTCTCTTTACTTGAGTCAAGTGACTTATCTTAGGATTGGCTTGATATCTTGCACAAACACCTACTGCATAGGTGATGTCGGGTCTGCTAGCTGTTAAATATAGTAAGCTCCCAATCATGCTTCTGTACATACTTTGATCAACACTGGTGCCAGCTTCATCTTTTGTCAGCTTCAAGTGAGTAGGTGCAGGTGTTCTTTTATGGCTGGCATTTTCCATCCCAAACTTCTTGACAATGTTCTTGGCATACTTGCTTTGAGAGAGGAATATGGAGTCTTCCATCTGCTTCACTTGGAGTCCCAGAAAATAAGTCAGCTCTCCAACAAGACTCATCTCAAATTCAGATTGCATCTGCTGAACAAAATGTCGAAGCATCTCATTCGACATCCCTCCAAACACAATGTCATCAACATATATCTGTGCAATCATCAAGTTTTCAGCATCTTGTTTGACAAAGAGAGTCTTGTCAATTCCTCCCTTCCTATACCCTTGCTGAGTAAGGAACTCTGTTAGCCTTTCATACCAAGCTCTTGGAGCTTGCTTCAATCCATAGAGAGCCTTCTTGAGCCTGTATACATGATCTGGATGAGTCGGGTCTACAAATCCCCTTGGCTGCTCCACATAGACTTCTTCATTCAGGTATCCATTTAGAAATGCGCTCTTCACATCCATCTGGTACAGCTTGAATTTGAGGATGCAAGCTACACCAAGTAATAATCTGATGGACTCAAGTCTAGCAACTGGGGCAAAAGTCTCATCAAAGTCTACACCTTCAATCTGAGTGTACCCTTGAGCAACCAGTCTGGCCTTGTTTCTGGTTATGACACCTTCTTCATTGGTTTTGTTCTTGAAGATCCACTTGGTGCCAATCACATTAGTTCCCTCGGGTCTCGGAACTAGCTCCCAGACTTCATTCCTTCTGAATTGCTCCAATTCTTCTTGCATAGCATTGATCCAGAACTCATCAGTCAGTGCCTCTTTCACATTCTTGGGCTCAATTCTGGAGACAAAGCATGAGTTGGAGACAGTCTCAATCTCCCTTGATCTTGTAGTGACTCCTCTGTTTGGATCCCCTATAATCAGCTCCTTGGGGTGTATCTTCTGGATTCTAATGGAGGGTCTCTTGTCAGGTTGGTTGATGTCTGATTCATCTGTAGCAGGATCAGAGTTTTCTGCGTTTTCTGCACCTTTAGCTGTATCTGCTACATTGTCTCCCGATGTTCTGACATCTTCTTCGACATCCTTCTTTCTTGCTGGAGTTAGATCATCAACAACCACATTGATGGATTCCATCACAGTTCTGGTTCTGGAATTGAATACTCTATATGCCCTGCTGTTTGTAGAGTATCCCAGGAATATTCCTGCATCACTCTTGGGATCCATCTTTCTCCTTTGCTCTCTATCTGCCAAGATGTAACATGGACTTCCAAAGATGTGGAAGTGCTTGACAGATGGCTTCCTCCCTTTCCAGATTTCATACAGTGTGGTTGGAGTCCCTCTTCTAAGTGTGACTCTGTTGTGGATGTAGCATGCTGTGTTCATGGCTTCAGCCCAGAGATTATAGGGAAGTTCTTTGGCATGAAGCATGACCCTAGCAGCCTCTTGCAAAGTCCTGTTTTTCCTCTCAACTATGCCATTCTGTTGTGGTGTAATGGCTGCAGAGAACTCATGAGTGATGCCTTCAGATGTGCAGAATTCAGTGAACCTGCTGTTTTCAAATTCTCTGCCATGGTCACTCCTGATCCTCTTGATGACACAGTCTTTTTCTCTTTGAAGTCTTAGACTCAGCTCTTTGAATACTTCAAAGGTTTCTGATTTCTCTCTGATAAAGTTGACCCAGGTAAATCTGGAGAAATCATCCACAACAACATAGGCATACCTCTTTCCTCCAAGGCTTTCAACTTGCATAGGCCCCATCAAGTCCATGTGAAGTAGTTCCAGCACCCTGGAAGTGGTCTGATGTTGAAGCTTCTGGTGGGACATCTTGACTTGCTTTCCAATCTGACATTCACCACAGATTCTGCCTTCTTCTATTTTCAGATTGGGGATGCCTCTAACAGCACCTTTGTCAATGATTTTCTTCATGCCTCTTAAGTGCAGATGTCCAAATCTTTGATGCCATATTCTGACTTCATCTTCTTTGGAGGATAGACATGTGGAGGAGTAGCTGGTTTCTTTGGGTGTCCATAGGTAACAGTTGTCCTTTGATCTGCTGCCCTTCATTAGAACTTCACTCTTCTCATTTGTCACCAAGCATTCTGACTTTGTGAAGTTTACATTGAATCCTTCATCACACAGCTGACTGATGCTGATCAAGTTTGCAGTCAGTCCCTTCACCAGCAGTACTTTGTTCAGACTAGGAAGTCCATCATGAACTAGCTTTCCCATTCCAATGATCTTTCCTTTAGAGCCATCTCCAAATGTCACATAACTAGTGGAGCAGGGCTCAATGTTCACCAGGAATTCTTTAACTCCTGTCATGTGTCTGGAACAGCCGCTATCTAGGTACCAATCTTCCTTAACTGATGCTCTAAGTGAAGTATGAACAACAAGACTGACAATCTTGTGTTTTGGAACCCACATCATCTTCTTTCTGCTGTTGCTACTTTGAGTTCCATGATGTGGATGGCCATGTAGATGATAGCAAAAAGGCTTTATGTGACCATACTTGCCACAGTAGTGACACCTCCACTTCTTTCTTTTACTCTTTTTCTGCTGCGTTCCATGATGTCGAGACCGATGTTGTGACATCGTGGCTCCAGTGCTGTTTTTGGCAGGAACAAATTCTGTCATGGTTATTCTGCCAGCAGATTTATGATTAAGCCCAAGTCCTCTCTGGTCTCCAACATTCTTCCCAAGCTGTAGCACCTCATCAAGCATATCTGAGCCTTTATTCAACATCTTTATTGATTTGGTCATGTTTTCCAGTTTAGAGTTCAGAAAACCGACTTCTCCTTTGAGCTCAGAGATCTCCTCTTTATGTGCCTCCTTTTCAGCCTCCAGATTTGCAATGACCTTCTTCAGTTGTGCTTCTTGCTGAAGAATCTTCTCACTTTTGATGCATAGTTCTCTATAGGATGTAGCAAGCTCATCAAAAGTGATTTCACTGTCTGTATCACTTGAATCTTCAGCAGATTCAAATCTCCCAGTGAGTGCATTCACATCTCTGTCAGAGTCACTTTCTTGTTCACTCTCTGTATCAGATCGACATACAGAAAGTCCTTTCCTCTGCTTCTTGAGATGAGTGGGACATTCAGCTATGATGTGTCCATAGCCTTCACACCCATGGCATTGAATTCCTTTGCTGTGACTGGGCTTTACATCTGACCTTTTCTGGTATTTACTGCCTTTCCTGATGTCGAAAGGGATGTTCTGGACATGTGGCTTCTGCCTCCTGTCCATTCTGTTCATCACTTTGTTGAACTGTTTTCCAAGGAGCACAACTGCATTAGTCAGACCTTCATCAGTATCCAGGTCATACTCACCTTCTTCTCCTTCATCATTTGACACGAACGCCAGATTCTTGCTCTTCTTTTCAGCCCTATCCGAGAGTCCTAGCTCAAAGGTTTGAAGGGAACCAATGAGTTCATCCACTCTCATGTTGCAAATGTCTTGGGCCTCCTCTATTGCAGTGACTTTCATGTCAAATCTCTTAGGCAAGGATCTGAGGATCTTTCTCACCAGCTTTTCATCTGTCATCTTCTCTCCCAAGGCAGTGCAAGCATTGGCAATTTCAAGAATGTTCATGTGGAAGTCATGAATACACTCTTCCTCCTTCATCTTCAGATTTTCGAATTTTGTAGCCAATAGTTGCAATCTGGACATCTTTACTTTGGAGGTTCCTTCATGAGTGGTTTTCAGGATCTCCCATGCATCCTTGGCCACTGTGCAAGTGTTGATCAGTCTGAAGATATTCTTGTCAACTCCATTGAATAGAGCATTCAAAGCTTTGGAGTTTCCAAGTGCCAATTCGTCTTCTTCTTTAGTCCAGTCTTCTTCTGGCTTCAATTCTTCAGTGGGCTTTCCTTCTGTGTCCAGCATCTTGGGATGTTCCCAGCCTTTGATGACAGCTTTCCAGGTTCTGCTATCCAGTGATTTGAGGAAGGCCACCATTCTTGCTTTCCAGTATTCATAGTTGCTTCCATCAAGAATTGGTGGTCTGTTCACTGGTCCGCCTTCTTTCTCCATGTTCATCAGAATTTATCTCCCTAGATCTCACTCAGTGATTTCGAGTGCCTGCTCTGATACCAAATGAAATTCTGATACCAGGGGACAGATGTCGTACAGGATGTCACGACATCACGCTTCAGAACATGCAGATCGTATGTGTCCGTATGAACAGGTTTAAACAAGTAAATAACACAAGAGAATTGTTAACCCAGTTCGGTGCAACCTCACCTACATCTGGGGGCTACCAAGCCAGGGAGGAAATCCACTCTTAATAGTGTTAGTTCAAGGTCTAACAGCCACTGTTTACAACCTTCTCACCTAACCACTACCCGTGCGATCTCTACCTAAGAGCCACTCTTAGATATGAGAAACCCCGCTCACTCCCTCTCACTCACACTCCCGTGTTTACAATTAAGTCAAAGACACACCAGAGATCAACTCTGAACAAAAGGGATCAACCCTACACACTAGAGATCAACTCTACACACTAGAGATCAACTCTACACAAAAGAGATCAACTCTACACACTCAGGTCCAACACTTGATGTTAGTGTAACATCAAGGTGGCTCACAAAACACTCAAGTCCCAAAACTCACAAAATAACTCTTCAATCCCGGACTTGGTACAGAACTCGTGCAGCCTTCGTGTTTATATAGCCATGTGCGTTTCTGGGCTGCAACTCCTTGATGCTGGAGGAGATCTATCTTCTTCTGAAAAAATCTGCAGTTAAAGAACTAAAAGATAACGTTTGATCTTTTAGTTTGAATCTTTAATCTTTAATCTTTAATCCCTGAACGAACTCTTCTAGTTTGAAATTCGAACTTTAATTATCTTTTAATTCGTTCCTGAAGATAGATCATCTTATCTCTTGCTAACTGCACAATAATCTGTTAAAGATATAACAGATTTATGTGTCCAGTATTTTCGGGCAAGATGTCAGGACATCGTATCCGACATCGTGGATCCTGCAGCTTCAATGCTTCATTTGACATTTTATCTTGACTTATGCATTGTGCAGCAACTCCAGTATTTTCGGGCAGGATGTCAGGACATTGTATCCGACATCGTGGATCCTGCAACTTCAATTCTTCATTTGACATTTTATCTTGCCTTGTGCATTGTGCAGCCCGATCTTATTCCTTGACATAACGTTGGACATCATGTGCAGCAACTCCAGCTTTCCTTCATTGTCTAAGTGCTTATGTTTTAACAAAATCTTAGCCAATCTTTTAAAGCTCCGTAGAGCTAAGCACTAACAGGCACATACCTTTTTCTCATCACCCTTTTCATCTCAGTCCATGTATCTACCTCTCGCCGTTCCTCTCTCAACATTTCTCTTTGGTATTTATGCCACCAAACAAGGGCATAGTCGGAGAATTCAGCTGCTGCTAGCTTGACTTTCTGCGCATCAGTGTAGTCATTGCAGGCAAATACGTGCTCAGTCTTCATTTCCCAGTCTAGGTAGGCATCTGGATCACTTCTACCTTTGAAGGGAGGAACATTGAGCTTTACTCCCTCAACCCGGTTCTGCCTCGGTCCGTCATTACCGCCATTGTTACCTCTATTCCCATCTATATTTCGTCTAGCATTCTGATTGGCTTGGTTCTCCAAAGCTTCTAGTCGTCCATAGACCTCCTCATTGGTACGGTCCAGAAAACGTTGCATCTGTGCATTCATCGCATCCAGTAACAGACGTTGAGCTCCGTCCAACTGATGATACTCGTCACCACCACCACCTGCTCCAGCCATAATTCAACAGGAAAAAAATGTGCAATAAAAATTATTAAGGTTTCAGGACCTCACAACACTCTACTCACGTGTTTAACTCTTAGATGGTAGTACACTCGTGTTTAATGCTCTCAATAGGCTTTTGTGTAATGTATTCTCTCTTGCCTTTTACCACTCGTGTTTCCTCTTAAGTTCCTGGATGGACCAAATTAGACACATAAGGTAATATAAAATAAAAGGAAAGACAATATAATGATCACAAACAGATTTGATTTGGGATAACAACTTGGACTTGATTTGGATAATAATATATTAGATTGGATTTGGATAACATATGAGCTTTAATTTGGGTAACAGATATGATAACAAATAAGATATTATAGATAGGATAACAAATAAGATATTAGGTAGGATAACAGATAAGATATTAGATAGGATAACAGATAAGATATTAGGTAGGATAACAGATAAGATATTAGGTAGGATAACAGATAAGATATTAGATAGGATAACAGATAAGATATTAGATAGGACAACAGATAGGACAAGTAAACTTCAAATGCTCATAACTTTTGCTACAGTTGTCCGTTTGAGGCCCACTATATATCAAAACGCTCAGAATTCAGAGGAGAATCTAGATAAGGGGATTTGTTCCACAATTTTCTTTCAAAAAAACACCTCTAAATGCCTCAATTTCGTGTTCAAAGATCAAACACCCACTTTTTTTTTTCAAAATTTTTGCAACTTTTTTTTTTTTGCAACTGTTTCCTTTTTTTTTTCTTTCTTTCTTTCTTTTTTTTCGTTTCTTTTTTTTTTCTCTATTTTTTTTTTGTTTTTTTTTCAGACGTCTAGCTATTAGAATTCGTTCAATAGGCAATCATCATTAGGCAAATTTGACAATTTAGCAATTCGGCAATTAGGCAATTTTTACCCCAAACAGAATTCGAATAGGCTAAAACAAAAGTTATGAACAAAAGACAAAATACAATATGATAGGCACAAGAACAAGAAACAAGAACTCAAACAATTTTTTTTTTGACACAAAGTTTGAAAGACACAAGAAACAAGAACAAGAACGTGACAAGAACAAGAACAAGAACGCAAATAACAAAACAAGGACAAAAACACGAACCTAGACAAATTACGAAGAAAAAAAATAGGATAGGATATGATAGGATAGAACCTGTATCAAGAGCCGAAGCTCTGATACCAGATGATGTGAATCTTACGGGGCGGATCGTTTGATACAGGCTACGAAGGTTTGGATGACGCCACTTCCGGTGAAGGAAGATAAGTCAGGGTAGACGCCACTTCCGGTGAAGGAAGATAAGTCTGGGTAGACGCCACAAGGATTACCTTGATAAGTCTGAGATTGGTTCAACAAGGATGAAGAATGAAGACTTATGTTGGTTCCTAAGTTGTGGTTCTTTCTTGTTGGGGGTTTGAAAACAAAAGGTCAAAGAAACTATGGTTGAAACTAGCCAAAATAAACACTAAAAGAGGTGTCAAAAATAAGGTAAAAACTAATTGGTAAAAAGCAAGCTATCTAGATGGTTTGAAAATGGAAGGTAAAGGAAATAAGCTATGAAAGTAAGCAACAAATTAAAGTGCAAGAAATACACACTAGGCGGATCCTAAGAGTGTTTGGATGACCTCATTTAAGGTTCCCAACAAAACACTCACTATCCTAAGGGAAAATTGCCTAAAATTATTACACACAAATGGAAGTAGGGAGACCTAGCGAAGGCTCCCAACTTACTTCCAATGAAAGACCTTTTTGTTACAAAATTTGAAAGCAAAGAAAATTGTCAATTACAAAATTACAAAAAAAAGTCCTTAATTTTGGTGGCTATTCTCTCTTTTGTGTTTCACTCAATTTGGAGTGCTTCTTATTCCAATAGCTCTTAAGGTGGTTGGCCCCTTGCTTCTTGACTCAAATTCTTCAAGGGATGACACCAATCCTCCTTTCCAATTCCCTATAGGGAAACTTACAAACAAGGAAACAAAGAGACAAGCAATAACCAAAGACCAAAAAAATGAGATGAAAGTTAAACCAATAGAGTTTTAACAAGACAAATTTTCAAGGATGGTTCAACAATTAAAGCAATGAAAATCACATAAAAGCAAGCTAGGACTCAAAGAGAAACATAGAATGGCTCTAGAGTAGAGTAAAAAAAAAACTTAAGAAACCTCTAGTTTTGGCACTTGTTTTCACAATAATTTTCAATTTAAATTTCAGAACTAGGATTGGTATAAAATAGGCACCAATTATAGAACAAATTTTGAGCCAAAACAACAAGCACACTTCCTTTTCACTTTCTTTTTCCTGGACATTGATTTTTCAGCCAACTTGTGTGATTTTTCTTATTTTTTTCCTTTAATCCAAATCGCTTGGTTCTTTTTTCATAATTTTTGTCCAGATGTCTGTAAAATTCAGTAAAAATTTCAGCTCAAAAAACATAGTGACCAATTCCCAGTAATTTATAACCAGCGATTTCAACCTAGAAATCAAGAGTAGTGTTTATGTTGCTTAAGGCTTGGATAGTTACAATTTGTGTTTGCTTATGCTCAATTATCTTGAATAACACAATTCAAGAGAGCTTAAGACTTATTTTGATTCACAAATCCAGCCACAACTCAGCACCACAACTAAACTTCGTCATAGGCATCATGTAGGAAACTTAGAAAACAAAAAAAAAGTTCAACAACAAGACTACTTCTAGGAATTGATTTAGAACATGTTATGAACTAAATAACATGCATGAATTAGACTCAAAATTCAAAAGATAGGCTAAGAATGAAAAGAATACATGAAAAAATGTATCTAGAATTTAATCAAAAAAATAAAAATTCAACACAAACTTAGAACATAATGTGACAATTACTATGACTAAACATGACTCTAAGACAACATAGATTAAGTGATTTACACTTAGATTTTTGTGTTTTTTTTTCTAATCAATATTTTGGAATAAAATTTAGATCTAAGGTTCAAAACAAGAATATTATGAATGAAAAATGATAGAACCTAAAATCAACACAAAAACAAGATTCAAGAGTAGATCCACAAAATTTGAACCATAGAAATGCAAGAACAAGTGTAGATCTAAGATTTAATCGGTTTATTTTTTTTAATCTACTATAAACAACACCAAACCACAAGACAATGGAGGATATACATGGAGAATAAGATGAAGAACAAGGAATTAAAGAGAATTCACCGAACAAAAAAGATACAGGAAGCAAAAAAACATCACCTAGATGAAGATGCTCTTGATACCACATGATGTAAGCTCCATTGGAGCTTGTATACCTAGGATCTTCTTCATCAATGGATTCCTTTGCTTCTTGGAAGATGAATGGTAGTAGAATGGAGAAGGAAGAGAGAGAGGAGATGCCACTTCAAGGAGAAGATGAGTCTAGAAGAAGCTCACCACCATAGGAGGCCATGGATAAGAGCTTGGAGGAAGAAAGAGATGAATGAAGGGAGAGGAAGAGTAGAGCACGAAATTTTGTGCTCTAAAAGAGCTCTGAAATCTGAAGTTTAATTTTTAAATGATCAAAGTTGAATAAAATGCACACACATGACCTCTATTTATAGCCTAAGTGTCACACAAAATTGGAGGAAAATTTGAATTTCTATTCAAATTTCACTTGGATTTGAAATTGAATTTGTGGAGCCAAAATTTCACTAATTATGATTAAGGAATTTTAGTTATGGTTCAGCCCACTAATCCAAGATCAAGTCCAAGATTCTCCACTAAGTGTGCTTAGGTGTCATGAGGCATGTAAAGCATGAAGGACATGCACAAAGTGTGACTATATGTTGTGGCAATGGGGTGTAGCAAGCAAATGTTCACCTCCCCCTCTAAAATTTAATTGGGTTGGGCTTCTCCCAATTCAATTTAATTTATTTTCCAACACACACATTAAATATTCACTTAATGCATGCGAAATTACAAAACTACCCCTAATACAAAAACTAGTCTAGGTGCCCTAAAATACAAGGGCTGAAAAATCCTACATTTCTAGGGTACCTTACCTATATTATGGAGCCCTAAATACAAGGCCAAAAAATAATGAAACCTTAATCTAATATGTACAAAGATAAGCGGGCTCATACTTAGCCCATGGGCCCAAAATCTACCCTAAGGCTCATGAGAATCTTAGGGCCTTCTCTTTCATCTCTGGCCCAATCTTCTTGGAGTCTTCTATCCAATGCCCTTGCGGGGTAGGATTGCATCATGTACAGTTCATTCAAAATAGTGCAGGATTTACCAAAAAGGCACAAAACTTGAAATTAAGGTTTCATAGGCTTTACTAAATCAAATGAGGTATATTTTATGTCTAAACCTAGGTTATTGGACCGAATAAGTTTAATTTTGAGGTCCATATCAACATGTTCCAACTCCAATTTCAAAATCAATGAAAACAGAGTGTGAGAACCATATACAGTCACATACTTGCATTTCCTTCTCACACTCACTTTGCATTGTGTCACCAGTACCAAGTCCAACATTGTCGCTCCTAGGCTGTAGTGTCATTGTTCCAAGGTCGTAGTGTCGCCATTCCCAGGCCTAGCTTTGCCACTCCAAGCCATATGTCATTGTTCCCAGGCCCTAGCACCATTGTTCCCAAGCCCCAATGTCATCATAACACTCAAAAAAATAAATGAAATAAACCCTAAATAACCAACCCTGCAACATATCAACTATATTTATAAAAAATTATGATTAATTAACCCTTACCATTATAAAAATTATAATAAATCGTACCGAATATAATGGAAAATCATCGTATTTGTCTCATTAATTAGTTTTTAAAAATACTCTTCCTTGTTGCAACACAAAGGAAAAAAATAATAAAAAATGGTTAACAAAGAAAGTTAGATTTGATCCTTACAAATAGAAGATGGAAATAAAACCATACAATAACAGGGTAGAGGAGTGTTATGACCTTGGCAAGTGTACCAAGTCGTACAGGAAGTATAAAATGGAATTACAAGTATCGTGTACATAGGCCTTGTTCAATGTTTGGCAATTTTCACAAGGACAACTTACTAGAAAAACAAATTTAGAAGTTATGAACAATAAATAGGCATTGAAAAAGGATTTAAAGTTGTGACAAAAAAATAAAGAGCTAAAACTAATAATAAAAGCAACTAAGAATTGTTTTGGGAGTTTTTACAAAAACTAAGAGTGCAAAAAACATTTTTGACAAAATAATGGAAAACATTGGGTTTTGACTTCACCAAACCATCCTCTCATGTGTAAACAATGATATTTACTCATGTTATAGCCTTAATATTATCATCAACCCACAATTTTACTCTAGTCCTAATTACTTAGATAGAAAGAGTCTAAGTTCCATGGTGAGACTATCAATCCCTTGACTTAGTTTAGCCAAGTAACTTGATTTTCATGGTTCTGAAAGGGGTGGAGTACTCATCCCTTACACCAACATTTTCAGGTTTGGATGATGAGCACCAGGACAGATCTTCGCTTAGCATCTTTGAGTGTAGAAGAATCCCTTAGAGAGTTCTTCATCGGTTCTCATTTGTGGGCTCACTTTCGTCTAGCATATACCTTCTTGATGGAGCAGTTATTTCGTAGGGGATAGATAGACGACTACTTTGAGTGTAACACTCCATTTTTTGTAAAATAAATTAAAAAGGATTTTATTTAAAAATAAACAGAGTTTTAGAAAAATAATGAAGTTTTTATAATTAAACAAATAAGGAGAAATAATTTTATTAAATAAAATAATAGTTTTTAGGTAAATAAAATAAATATGTCCTTAAAAAATGTTTTATTTATTCATTTGATAGGGATTTAAATAGAGTTTCTTTTTATAAAATGATAAAATGAAGAAAAATAGAGTAAATAATAAGCCCTGAGTACCCTAGTTATAAATAGAGATATGTTAGGTCAGTTTTCACATTGATGATACGTCTCTACGCTTCCTCTTCCTCTCAATTTTGTTTTGCCTTCTTCCTCTCCCAAAATCCTCTCTTTTTCCCGCATACATCCAAACCTGTCTCAGTAAAATGATGATCCCATAGAGGAGAAGGTGTGAACCAAATTAATCGGTTTATTTTCTTTAAAGAGGTTAGAAATAACTACGACAACAGTTATCAGGGGGATTGGGAGATTTTGTAAACATTTTCAAAAAGAAGAGAGTAAAAGATTTTAGTGAATGGGATACAATGAGTTTGAAATAGGTTTTCACATTTTTCATTTGATAGTCCAAAATTAGTTTGCGTCTTACATTAACTCACATCCTTTGGGTCTAAAATGACTTTTTTTTTTTGTGTTTGAATTTTGAATTTTTTTCCCTATAAAATAAAATTTGTCTGTGAGTGTGGTTTTGTGTAGTTGTCTGAAAGATTTATACATGTAAAAATTTGCCAACAATGTTACCTTAGTTTGTATATAATATATATATAGATATAATTTAGATACAAATACTACTCACATTTTAAAAAGGGAAAATACTAAAAACACACTCTTTTTAATAAGTTTTCTTTCATTAGTTAAAATTTGTTGCAAATTAAAAAAATTTCTGATTCTACATCTTATTTAATTAAATTCTCACATAATTGTAATTTTCAATCAATATTAACCAATGATAAAGAGTACATTGTTAACCAAGTGACCTCAATAACTTAAGAGAGGGGGTGAATTAAGTTTAGAAAATTTCCCCTAACAAGTTTTAATTATCTTTTTAAAAGAAATATGCAGACAAAGGTTTTCTTGCAAGTTTCAATAACCAAGTGACCTCAATAACTTAATGATTTTGCAAGTTTTTGGCCAAAGGTTTTCTTGTGAGAGAATAGGACAATGAATGTTCTGAAAAACTCTAAAGAATTTCGAACACAAGTCACATATTTATAGGCCTTTGGAGACATTTCAAAAAACTTGTGAAGAGTTGTGACTTTTCAGAGTTATTTTTGAAATTTTTTCACTGGTAATAGATTACAGATCTGTGGTAATTGATTACACAGTTAATTTTGAGGAGTCATGATTTTTCAGTTTGAATTTCAAAACCTTTCGTGACTGGTAATCGATTACACAATAGTGGTAATCGATTACAATTTTTTAAAATTTAAATTCAAACTTTTCTAAAAGCTGTTTAAAAACATTTTTGCTTCTGGTAAACAATTACAGCCTCTGGTAATCGATTACCAAAGAGAAATACATAATTTTCAAGATGAAATTTTTACTTAAAAACTTTAAATGATATTTGAAAACTTAAGTCTTTTAAGGCCAAACCTTTGCAACCTTTTTAAGTGATTCTTTTAACATATAAGGACTATTGTAAATCATTTCTCTTGATTTCTTGATCTTGACTTGAATCAACATTGAATAGCTTCAATCTTTTGGCATCATCAAAATCTTCATACAACATATGAAGCTTCAATCTCCCCCTTTTTGATAATGATAACAATCTGAAAACAAGATAAACGATATTCAATTTGCAAGGCGAGCACTCACCCTTACTCGCCCTTAAATTTGCAATTTATTGCCTATTTTTAGAAAAGATCTACCCTTAGTTTCTCTCCCCCTTTGGCAACATCAAAAAGCCGAAATGACCGGATGCTAAATATCCAAATCAAAACACAAAACTAATCAAATGCTAAATATCCAAAGCAAAGCACAAAAATAACCAAATGCTGAATATCCAAAGCAAAGCACAAAACTAACCAAATGCTAAATAGCCAAAGCTAAATACAAGGCAGAAATAGTAAAATGTCTAGAAAATTAAGGACTTATAATACTAGATGTTGGATCAAGTGGCCTCGGAATAATTAAGAGGGGGGGGGGTGAATTAATTATTAATGAACCTTTACTATTTAAAAACTTTCCTTCTTAATGTTACTAGATTCAATTAGGCTTTTACTATAATGTTAAGAAAGTAAAGAACAGAAATAGAAACTTAACCAAAAGTAAAAGCGATAATTAAAGTGCACAACGAAAATTAAAGAGTGTAGGGAAGAAGAAGACAAACACAAGAATTTATACTGGTTCGGCAACAACCCGTGCCTACATCCAGTCCCCAAGCAACCTGCGGCTCTTGAGATTTCTTTCAACCTTGTAAAAACCTTTACAAGCAAAGATCCACAAGGGATGTACCCTCCCTTGTTCTCTTTGAACAACCAAGTGGATGTACCCTCCACTTGAACTGATCCACAAAAGATGTACCATCTCTTGTTCTCAGTTACAACAACCCAAATAGATGAACCCTCTACTTGTACCACAAAGGATGTACCCTCCAATGTGTTAAGACAAAGTTCTCAGGCGGTTAGTCCTTTGAAACTTTGTGAAGGGGAAACAAAAGATATCTCAGGCGGTTAGTCCTTTGAAATCTTTTGTTTAAGGGAAAGGGAAGAATCAAAAGAATTCTCAGACTGTGTCTTTTTGAATTCTTTGAAAAGGGAGAAGGGAGACACAAAAGAATTCAGGCGGTTAGTCCTTCGTTCTTTTGGAAAAGGGAGAAGAGAGACACAAAAAGAATTCAGGCGATTAGTCCTTGTTAAATTCTTTTTGGCAAAGGGAGAAGAGAATAAAAAGATATAGCACACTTTTGTTTTCTGTGAAAGAACAAGGTTTAGAAACCAGAAAACTTAGAAAGCTTTTGACAAAGGAAGAAGAAGAAAGATAAGTTGCAAAGGTTTCAAGATTTCTCAAAAGTTGTTCTAAAAAGTTGTGTAAAAAAGTTATATTAAAATGCAAGTCAAGGTCTTGCTTTTATAGACTCTTCATGTATGGTCAAGAAAACCATTGAAAGAGTTATAACCTTGAGAAAAACCTGAAAACCGTTGAAAGAGTTACGTCTCTTGACTTTTTATTCAAAACTTGTCACTGGTAATCGATTACCATAATCATGTAATCGATTACACAAAACATTTTATGAAAAGATGTGACTCTTAACAATTGAATTTGAATTTCAATGTTCAGATACACTGGTAATCGATTACCAATGAATTGTAATCGATTACACCATTTAAAAATCAATTGGAACGTTGCAAATTCAGTTAAAAGCTTTTGAAATCAAAGTTTGCCACTGGTAATCGATTACAGAAAACTGGTATTCAATTACTAGATAGTAAAAACTCTGGTAACTCAGAAAATTTTGAGAAAAACTTTTCTTGTAAAACAAAATTGTGCTATGTTTGGTTTTTGAAAAATTCTTTTCAATACTTCCCTTGTGAAATCATCTTCTCTTCAATCTTGATTCTTCTTGATGTCATTTCTTGAATCTTGAAATTAATCTTGATTTAATCTTGATCTTGAAATTGTTGACTCAATCTTGTAATCATTCTCTTGGGCTTTTTGTCATCATCAAAACTACTTGAATCAACTTGATTCATCATCATGAAGCTTGCTTCTACACTAGAAACGTCTAAGAATCTACAGGAGTATCAAAGCAACATCGAATGAAGCTCAGGTCGTCTTCAAGGCGTGTGATACGTGAGTCCATTGCATCGAAGTGATCACTGATGAAAGCCTGAAGATCTTGTAGCTCAGTGAGGACATCATTCAATAAGGAAGAGGAGGTATCACATTGCAGTGGTGGGGAAGGTGTGTGTTCATCAGGATTGGGAGGTGACAGGTCTTGTTTACGCATCCATTAGGGGTGGGAATAGGCCAGGCCGGCCTATAAGGGCCTTGTAGAAGCAAGCTTCATGATGAATCAAGATTGATTCAAAGAAGTTTTGATGATAACAAAGGTGATGACAAAAAGCTCAAATGTCAAGAACACTTCATGATAACAAAGATGATGATCTCAAGAATCAAAGAATGAGTTCAAGATTGAATCAAGAACACTTCAAGGTTCAATAGGAAATTTGATTTCAAGAATCAAGAATCGTGTTTCAAGATTCAAGCTTCCAAGAATTAAGATTAAGATTCAAGACTCAAGATTCAAGAATCAAGAGAAGACTTAATCAAGATAAGTATGAAAAAGTTTTTTCAAAAACTGAGTAGCACATGGATTTTTCTCAAAACTTGTTTACCAAAGAGTCTTTACTCTCTGGTAATCGATTACAAGATTGTTGTAATCAATTACCAGTAGCAAAATGTTTTTGAAAAAGTTTTCAACTGAATTTACAACGTTCCAATTGATTTCAAAAAGTTGTAATCGATTACAATGTGTTGGTAATCGATTACCAGTGTGTTGAATGTTGAAATTCAAATTCAAATGTAAAGAGTCACATTCTTTCACTAAAAATCTTTGTGTAATCGATTACACTGATTTGGTAATCGATTACCAGTGTTAGTTTCTGAACAAATCAAAAGATGTAACTCATCAAATAGTGTTTGACTTTTTCAAATTGGTTTTAAGTTTTCTAAAGGTCATAACTCTTCTAATGGTTCTCTTGACCAGACATGAAGAGTCTATAAAAGCAAGGCTTTGTTTTGCATTTCAATAATCTTGAACAACCTTTACAATACAATCCTTTACAACTTTTGAATCTCTTTGAACTTCTTCTTCTTTTTCCTTTTGCCAAAAGCTTTCCAAACCTTGAAAACTTGTGCTATTCATTCTTTTCATCTCTTCTCCCTTTGCCAAAAAGAATTCTCCAAGGACTAACCGCCTGAGTTCTTTTTGTGTCTCTCTTCTCCCTTTTCCAAAAGAACAAATGACTAACCACCTGAATTCTTTTGTGTCTCCCTTCTCCCTTGTCAAAGAATTCAAAATGACACAGTCTAAGAATTCTTTTGATTCTTCCCTTTCCCATATACAAAAGATTTCAAAGGACTAACCGCCTGAGAATTCTTTTGTATCCCCTTTCACAATGTTTCAAATGTTTAACCGCCTGAGATCTTTGTCTTAACACATTGGAGGGTACATCCTTTGTGGTACAAGTAGAGGGTACATCTACTTGGGTTTGACTGAGAACAAGAGAGGGTACATCTCTTGTGGATCAGTTCTAGTGGAGGGTACATCCACTAGGTTGTTCAAAGAGAACAAGGGAGGGTACATCCCTTGTGGATCTTCGCTCGTAAAAGGATTTTTATAAGGTTGGAAAAGAAATCTCAAAGACCGCAAGTCGCTTGGGGACTGGATGTAGGCACGGGTTATTGCCGAACCAGTATAAAAACTCTTGTGTGTTTGTCTCCTTCTTCCCTACTCTTTTAATTTCCGCTTTTACTTTTGGTTAAGTTTCTCTTCTACTCTTTATTCATTTAACAACATAGTAAAAGCCTTAGAAGAGTAATTTTTTAATTAGTAATAGTTTAGGAATAATTAATTCAACCCCCCTTCTTAATTATTCTGAGGCCACTTGATCCAACAGGCCTATGACCTGACCTACATAAAGCCTGGCCTGGACTGGCCCATTTAATAAAAAGGTTAGGCTCGGGCTTTCTTAAAAGCCTATTAAATTAAATAGACTAGGCTTAGGCTTATTAAAAAGTCTTGTAAGCCTGATAGGCTGACCTATATATATGTATATATACTTATATTATTTTTTTGGGTACCAATATATATTTGTCATTGCATTGAATAGAACACACGGTATATTTAATAATTTTTTTTTGAAACTAGCAGACTTTGATTACACACTACTGCTCCATAACTTCCATTCCTATAATCAAGTAAGACTTTAATTACAATTTAAGTGGTGTGAGTCATGTGCTAACTACCGTTTCATTCTTTTTACTATTTTTAAGAGATTCAGTTCATTCCCTTTATATTCCTCATTATTTTTATTGGCTTATTTTCCTATTCCTTTTAACGTTTCCTTTTCCTATTACGTTTCTCTCTGTTGAAGTAAAATAGAGAACACAACTAACAACAATTACAGAGCAAACAAAAATCATATCCTTTTCACTTCAAGCTTTGATAGAGGTAAAACTTCAAAACCTTGCCATTTTTTCTTTCATCTTCTTATTCCTTTAACAAGGTTCATTATGAGTCTTGATTTAGGCATGTTCACGTTGGTTTTTTGTTACTTGGTGATATATGATTTCTATCAATACTTTTTTGCATGTCATTATAACTATCATATTTAGATAGCTTTTTCATTACAGAGGCAATGTAGTTTTGGAACATCAATTTTAATGGTTCCTCTTGTTGTTGTCCTATGTTGTGTCACGTTTTAACGTTAGATTAAAAATTAAGCCAAATTATATATTAAAGCCTTGTTTAGCCTATTATAAAAGGTGAGTTATTTTTTTTGGTAAAAACAACTATCAAAGGAATATTAAAGGTTTAATGTGAAGAAGGCTTTTAAAAAGGCTATCAGGCTAGACTAGGCTTTTAAAAAGGCCAGGTCGAGCCAAAATAAAATCCTTTGATAGGCTATAGGTCAGGCTCAGGCCTAAAAAATTCATCGTAGGCTAGGCTCGGGCCTTTTAAAGTCTGGCCTGGCCTATTCCCACCCCTAGCACCCATAGGCCATCCTCATCCTTCCGGTATTCGAAGGAGGCAACAGCACCAGCACCAATAGCAAATGATCTTTTAAATTTGACAAAAGGTTCATCCTCTAAAGGAACATTAAAATGCTGAAGAAACAGAGTGACAAGATACGGATTCGGAAGAGGTGCATTGGCCTGTAATGCCTTATGCATTCAGTACCAAACAAGATGGGCCCAGTCAATTTGGCGACCGGTATGAAGATCCCATAGCAAGATTAAATCCTCCTTAAAGGCCTGAGCAAGATTGGTGGACCTAGGAAGCAAGACTCGACAAAGGATATAATGCATGATGTGACACTCAAAGGTGAATAAGCCAGCAAGCAATATGTCGGTCATATCAACATGGTCATTACAGACCATTTTACGAGCATCATGACAAGAATAGACATTTTTCCAATCATCAACTAGAGTGCCCTCAAAAGGAACACCTTGACTGCTTAGTTTAGTCAGAGAATAAAATAGAGATTGATCAACAACAATTGGTATTTGATGCACCTCAGAAAAAATGACATCATCCTGAATTTTTAGATTATTGTAAAAGACTCTAACTAATTTAGGAGAATACGGAAACTTTAGAGACATAAACTCAACTAATTCAGAATTTTGAAACACTTGATAGCAATCAAAGGTTTCCCCATCAAAGAATTCTACATCTAAATACTTAGGATCGAGAATGACACGATTGGAGAATTGGGAATAGTACCTTAGATGTTGTTCATCAGAAGAAAATAGTCAATGACCTTGGAGAAGAAAAAGAAGGAGGATTTGTGCTGGTGGGTCACCGATGTGCCATGGCAGCGTTGGCCTACAACGGTGGTGGTGGAGGATGAGCCCTTTCTCTTCTTGGAGGGTTCTACCATTGAAGCTAGTTTCGACAAATTCTGATCGGTGGGGTTTGTAAAGAATTGAAAAAAAAGAAATGGGAGCTTAGTGTGAAGTGATTTGGACAAGAAACGAGAAAGTTATGGTGATTTGAAGTTTTAGGAGGAAGGGGCACCATCAAGGAGAGTGAAGGAGAAGAAGGTTGTGCAAGGAGAGAGAAAAACACAGTATTTATAGACAGAGATGAGTTGTAATCGATTACAGCTCATGGTAATCGATTACAGGCGTAACCTGCATCTGACTAAGCCCTCTAGTAATCGATTATAGCCTATTGTAATCGATTACTAGGGTTGTTCTATGGTAATTGATTACAGGGATTGGTAATCGATTACCAGACCCTAAAAAAACATGGAAAAACTAACTATTTTTCACTCACAAAACATATACATTCAGTATAAGTAAGCAAAATATCCAATAATTAAAAAGCAAAAACATCAAAAGCAATCATCATAACTCTCAAAACACAATTATCAAAGACAAAAAACCCCAATCAAAAACCAATCATCAAAACAATAAAACATCATATTTTATCAAGCACAATCATAAAAAACAATCAACAATTATCATAATCTATCAAACACAATCATCAAAGACATTTAGCAATCATAAAAAAAAGTAGATAAACAAAATAGCTTATTTATATAAGTTATTGATATCTAGGAGTCCTAATTCTCTTCTAATAGCAAAGAAGGTTTCTTTAGGGAGAGGTTTTTTAAAGATATCAGCTAACTGATTCTTTGTGTCAATGAACTCTAGTACACAATCCCCTTTTTGAACATGATATCTCAAGAAATGATGCCTAATCTCAATATGCTTAGTTCTCGAGTGCAGAATAGGATTTTTTTGATAGGTTTATTGCACTCGTGTTATCACATCGAATGGGAATATGATTAAGAATTAATCCATAGTCAAAAAGTTGTTGTTTCATCCAGAGTATATGTGCACAACAACTGCCAACATAAATATATTCCGCCTTAGTAATGGATAAAGCAACATTATTCTATTTTTTTACTATGCCATGAAACTATAGCAGAGCCCATGAAATGACAAGTTCCTAGATTGATAGTGCCTAATAGATTACAAGTGGAATTTTTAGGATACCATAATCCTAAAAATTAGAATCAGAGTATCCTATTAGATTACAAGTGGAATTTTTAGGATACCATAATCCTAGATTGATAGTGCCTAATAGGTATCTCATGATTCTCTTAACTGCACTAAGGTGAGATTCTTTGGGATTTGTTTGAAATCTTGCACACATACAAACACTAAACATTATATCTAGTCTACTTGTAGATAAATAAAGAAGAGATTCGATCATGCCTTTATATTTCTTTATGTCTATTGACTGACCGGTTTCATCTTTATCTAGATAGCAAGCAGTACTCATAGGAGTAGCCATGTGTTTAGCATTTTCCATCCCAAACCTGTGAATTAGGTCTTTGCAATATTTTGATTGATTAATAAATATTCCATTCTTTGTTTGCTTGATTTGCATTCCAAGAAAAAAGTTTAACTCACCTATCATTGACATTTCAAATTCATTTTGCATATCTTGAGAGAATTCTTTGCAAAGAGAATCATTAGTTGACCCAAAAATGATATCATCATCATATATCTGTACTAAGAGTATATCATTCAATTTTCTTTTAATAAAAAGGGTAGTATCAACCTTACCTCTTGAAAGCTGTTTAAAAACATTTTTGCTTCTGATAATCAATTACAGCCTCTGATAATCGATTACCAAAGAGAAATACATAATTTTCAAGATGTAATTTTTACTTAAAAACTTTATAAGATATTTGAAAACATAAGTCTTTTAAGGCCAAACCTTTGCAACCTTTTTAAGAGATTCTTTTAACATATAAGGACTATTGTAAATCGTTTATCTTGATTTCTTGATCTTGACTTGAATCAACGTTGAATAGCTTCAATCTTTTGGCATCATCAAAATCTTCATACTACATATGCACTTACATACATAAGAATGATGTGCTAGAGAATATGTTACCTGTACTCTTCTTAAAAAGTTTATCATAAATAAATAAATAAATAGATTATATTTTAAATTTATGATAAATAATTTAAATTGTGATATAAGATTATCTTTAACTATTGAGAGATTTTAAGAAAATCATATTAAAATTCAATTTGAAAATAGAAGTAAATGAGTGTAGATTGAAAATGTATAGAAAATTAAAAAGATCTGGTATAAAGATAAAGATAAAAGAGATAACCTTGACTTATAGGCCAATCCTATTGAGTTAAAGAAGCATAATTAAGAGATAAAATTTTCTTAGAGAAAAAAGAACTTTTTATAAAATCATAAGAATTAAAACCAAGATTTATAAAATTAGAAAATGATAGAAAACTTTTATAAAAAAAACTATTGTGAATTATTTCTTAACAACTTTTTGTTCTAGACTGTCTTCCATTAGAGATAATCATGTTCTAGCTAGATAGGACCATTAACAGTGACAAAGCTCTCCTTATAAGTATTTACTGCAACTGCATACCCAGGATTTGAATATGAGGCTAGTGTTAAAGATAGAACAATCACACACTAGTTGATCCATGCAGTTGGTGGTAATATTTATATAGTTTTGAAAACTAATTTAAAGTTTTTCTTGTAACACCTTATTTTATTTGTAAACAATTAATTAAAAGAGTTTTTAATTAAATAAATGAGTTTTTATTTACATACAAATAGAGGTTTGGAATAAATAATAAATACAAGTTTTTAGAAACTAAAAAAAAGTTTAGAAAATAAGAGAGAGAGGTTTATTTACCCATTTTTTGTTTATTTAATAGAGAGAAAATAGTGCTTTTATAATTAATAAAATAAACTAGAAAAATAGGAATAAGAATTAAGTCATCAAATTTCTCACTATATAAAGGAACTTTTAACCCTAAAGACGTTTTACAAAGCATTTTTTATGTTCTCTGTGATGCTCAAGAACCCTAATAGAGCAACAAGAGGAGGAGCTCTAGAGAGCATCAGAAACGCCACCATTGCTAACCGACAACGCTTGAGCAACTACATCGAGGTAAGAGATGAATTACTCATGATTGGGGATTAGAACCTACATGTGTGGGATCCCTAGAGGATCAATTTTTGGGTTATTTTGGGTTGTTTTATGAAATTCAATTTTGTTCTTATGCTTTTAATCATGAATTGATTGTGTTTAACGGACCAATTGAGGTCCTAATGCGAAATTGTTGTGAAATTGATGTTTACTTGTGTTGAGTGTGAACCCTAAAAATTAAGGTTTTTTTTTTCTAACTAGCATGAATTGATGAAATTACTTAAGGAGGGGTTTACCGTGTTACTTTATTAATTCTTGTGATAAATAATTATTTGTTTTCCTCTTTTGGGTTAATTAAAAATTCGATTAAGGAAATTGTATAATTTATAATTGACTGAATTTGTTTGCATAATATATCATGTCGAGTGCAACAACCATTATCGACTTCGCGATTATTCTCAGTGAATTCGTAACTCATGTACTTTGTGGTTTTATTCAATTAAGAATTGCATGTCTTGTTATTGTTAGCCTTCATTTGAATTGTCCCTATTTTGATTTGTTGATAGGAACGCTCACATAATTTGATTTGCTGATTTGTACGTGCATGTTTATGAATTGCAAAGAAAAAGTGACATTCCAATTGTTAGCTTGGTTGGGATATATTACGTGGTCCTGGTTCTTGCCTTTCGATTATATATATATATATATATATATATATATATATATATATATATATATATATATATATATATATATATATATATATATATATATATATATATATATATATATATATATAATATTTACTTTTGCTACACTTTAATTTAATTGTTGTAGAGACTCTTTTTAATTTAAAATAATATAGTTCAATTTAATATATACGTGTTTTGCGCCATGTAAATATTACTATTGTGTGATGTGTATATGATTCATGAGGTGTGATAAATTGTTATATTCGGATCATGAAATTGTGATTGAGATTGAGTGTAAATGGCAAGTTAAGCATGTCTTAATTTGTGAGATACACGTGAATATGTGATGGTGGATTGTGATGTTGTGAGATGTTAAATTGTGGACATGGGATATGGTTGTGAATAAGTGTTTGGTTAATAATTGATGTGATATTATTTGTGTTGTGAATTATGAATTATACAATAACCCGACTAGTGTTTACCTTCAGAAAAGTGTTTATACGTGAGATGTTAAAAGGAAAGTGTAGGCTTCCAAGTTAGGAACCTGAGATGTTAAATTGTAGTACAATATGTTAAACGTGCCTAAAAACAAGTGTGAGACCGTGAGTATTGTATAATTCATGAGCAGTATCTATGTGCAAAAGTTGTTTAAGGGGTTGGACCTGAATCAGGAAGGTGAAACCCTAAAGGATTCTTCGGAGTCTAGGTCTTGAGAGTAAATACACTCAATTTGAGTGCCCCTTTAAGCCTATGTTGATCCCATATGATTGGAACATTCTCGCAAAATAGAGTGACCCTGACTGGTCACCTTATGATTTCACTTAGTGAGAGTCACTTGACATACCCATCGTTTGACATGTCTTGTTATGTACTCCCAGGTGCCCTGGTGTTATTTTTCACTGACATGGTACCACATTGCATATAGGCTTGAGTCTTAGTATAATTGTTGTGTAACGTCTATGAATTGTTTATTATGAAATTGGTGAGTGTTATTACGTCTTGAGTCGAGTGTGTGATTCATGTGTAATGTGATTGGTGATTGAAAAATAAATTTTAAATGATAAAGTGGTGAAGTGACGTGGATTGTGTTAAGTTGAGCTATGTGATAAATGTTTCCATAATGTATTTTGCTTATATCTTTGTTTATCCGTATTTTATTTAAAATTGTGATAACTCACTTATGGTGTGTGTTTGTGTTTGGGCTAAATGTCATTTTGTTTTAGATGAGTCAGCCTATGATGATGATTATGTTGGAGATAGAGAGGCTTAGCCTTTCTCAGGAAAATGCTCTAATAGATGTGATATCGAGGCATGGAATTTTAATTCACGTGTTATAATTCCATGAACATTGTAGTTGTTTTATAATTTTCGCTGTTAGTTGAATTCATTTTCATAAACTTGGACGGTCGTGTTTTGAGCTAAGACAATTCAATTTCCTTATTTGGACTAGTTCTATTTTGATACTTGAGAAATGAATGTGAACCTATTATCCTTGAAAATGTTTTTATATACTATGTGTTTGATGAACTTTTAATTATTTTCGCATTTATATTTTGTTTATTACATATATGTCTGCGGGATAGAGGGTGTCATATTGCTAAAAAATGGATTAAATTAAAAATGTTAAATTAATCTGTGTCTTTATAATTTGATCAAGTTATTAATTAAGTCTCCTTAATTTAAAAGCTTTTATTAAAGTGAATCCCATATTTAGTCCTACAAATTATAGTGATTGGTTAAAATGATCCGTAAAATTAATACAAGGGTAAACTATCTTTTAGTCTCTAAACTTTTTCAAATTTATGTTTTTAGTTCCAAAACTTTTTATTTCTATTTTTAGTCTCTTAACTTTTTTTTTCATCTTTACTTTATTCCTTTAACTTTTTTCATCCTTATTTTTAATCTTTTTAAAGGACTAAAAGTAAGGGCAAAAAAAAGTTTAAAGGACTAAAAGTTAAGCTAGAAAATAGTTAAAAGATTAAAGTTAGAGAAAAAAAATTAGGAATTAATTTTTTAAAAAAAAATTAAGGACTAAAAAGATAATAAACCCTTAGTACTATAACAAAATAATACCTAAAATTGTACATTATTGATCAATTTATTAGTCCCTAAAATTGTACTAAACGGTCAAATTGGTACTTAAAATAACTGAATTGGTAAATTGGTCCTTAAAATTGTAAATCATCAATTATTTTAGTCATAGACATTGTAATGGTCAGATAAATTGATCCTAAAAAAAAGAAGCTTAATTGTATTTTTTTCCTAACTTAAAAAATTGTGAGTTTTGCATTTTTTTTATGCATCAAGATCATAACTTATATAATTTCGTGAATTTTGGATCAATAGTAAATAGTAATTAACCATATTGTTAGTTGACTTTGATGGAACAATGTTAGCTACTAATGTGAGGAGGGAATATATGTTTAAAAAGGCTCAATGACACTTTTTGCTCTCTATATTCTTCAAATTTTGTGCATTTTGTAGATGAAGTTCTCATTAATATCATAGTGACTAAGGTTAAAAAAATATACATATAAGAATGCTTACACATGATTCTTCATGGAGGAAAGTTAAGATAGCTTAGTTTTGATGATTCTTCACATTCTTGTCTCCTTTCTTCATATATATATATATATATATATATATATATATATATATATATTGAGTTGTATTTGTTATTAAACTTTGAAAGCCCAACGATTATTTTTGGGTAAAGTTATTTCTTTTGTATTGTTTATGTTACTATATACCAAAAAACATAAGACTCAAATTGTCATGTAATCAGTTAGCTAGCAACGTACATGAAATGGTTTACTATACTAATGACTTTAGGCAATAAATACAAACTAAATAACCCATTGAAGACCTGGCTGTTTCCACATAGGGATGCTTCTGTAACAAGTGCAGCAGTAGTGGAAAACGAAGAAGGAAAAGGTGGGACCAAAGCAAGAAGACACATGGCAAATGACGAAGGGAGAGAGACGAAGCATAAGGGCCAGAATAACTAACTCCAGCCTAACTGATTTTGTGTGGTCCCAAAAGTAGTTTAAGAAGTAAAACATGAGAGAGGGGGGCAGTTATGAAGTGATATCATTTCTTCCTTCCTTATCAGTTATCTTTCTCTCTGTTCTTCCTTTCTAAAATTTCTGTAATTGGACTGCTAAAAGGGGATTTTAATCAATGCAAGTTCTGTTTTCCATTGCCTTTTCTTGCTGCTTGTAGTACCACTGTTACAATGTAACAAGTGCAGCAATAGTGGAAAATGAAGAAGGAAAAGGTGAGACCAAAGCAAGAAGACACATGGCAAATGAGGAAGGGAGATAGACGAAGCATGAGGGCCAGAATACCTAACTCCAGGCTGACTGATTTTGTGTGGTCCCAAAAGTAGTTTAAGAAGTAAAACGTGAGAGAGAGGGGGCAGTTATGAAGTGATATCATTTCCTCCTTCCTTGTCAGTTATCTTTCTCTCTGTTCTTCCTTTCTAAAATTTCTGTAATTGTACTGCTGAAAGGGGATTTTAATTAATGCAAGTTCTGTTTTCCATTGCCTTTTCTTGCTGCTTGTAGTACCACTGTCACATTTGGTGCTTTCATTCTTCGAACATGGCAGATAATACACGTCTTAAGGAGCTTTCTGTGAACATGTCCAAGATGCTCGAGATGTTAGAAGCCGATAGGCAAGAGAACAAAGCACGATTCGAAACTCTAGAGACTGCGATGGACACATTGCTGAAATCGAACAACGTTGGTGTGAATCTGCACATGAACGTAGCGGGAAACAACTCCATTGGAGGTTCGTCGTCTCCTCCACCGTTTCAGGTACGCAATGTGAAACTTGACTTCCCTCGTTTCGACGGATCTGAAGTTGTTCAGTGGATTTTCAAGGCTGAGCAATTTTTTGACTACTACAACACTCCGGATACTCAACGTCTTACCATTGCTGCAATTCACATGGAAAAAGAGGTAGTTCCCTGGTTTCAAATGACTAATCAATCTACTCCATTTCAGTCATGGATTGATTTTACTCGTGCTTTAGAACTGGAATTTGGTCCATCTCCATATGAATGTACTAGATCTCAGTTATTCAAATTGTCACAAATAGGATCTGTTCATGATTATTACACTCAGTTCACTGCTCTTGCAAACCGCGTACAAGGTGTTACTAGTGAAGCTTTGATTGATTGCTTTGTGGGAGGACTTAAACCTAATATTCAACGTGATGTAATAGCCCAATCACCAACTACACTACTACGTTGTGTATCTCTGGCCAAGCTATTTGAGGAGAAATACTTACCCAAGCACAAGCCATTTCAAAGTCCCTACCAAAACCGTAACCAAAACACAAACATAAATACAAGCCTACCTTTTTCTCAGTCAATCAAATCCACAAGCCTACCACCCTTACTTCCAAGCCCCAAAATGAATTACAACTCCAATTTTCCAAAACCAGGAAATGTTAGAAGAATGTCACAAGCTGAAATGCAGATTCGAAGGGAGAAAGGGCTATGTTATACATGTGATGAGAAGTTCACTTCTTCTCATAGGTGTCCTAATCGATAATACCTACTATTGCAAATGGATGAGGATGAAAATGTTGAAGTGCAACCAGAACCACCTCCTAGAATTGAGGAAGCCATGGGAAATTTGAATTTAGACCATCATCTATCTTATAATGCCCTAAAGGTTCCTCTGGCCTAGGAACTATGAAGTTTAGTGGTACAATTAATGGCATGGTGGTTCAAATATTACTTGATAGTGGTAGTTCAGATAATTTTTTGCAACCAAGGATTGCTAATTGTCTGAAGCTTCCAATTGAACCTGCTTCCAATTTCCAAGTCCTTGTGGGAAATGGAAACTCATTAGTTGTTGAAGGTTTGGTGAAGCAACTAGAAGTCATGGTTCAAGGTCATTCTCTCAAATTACCTGTGTACCTCCTACCAATTGCTCGTGTTGATTTGGTACTTGGAGCCACTTGGCTTGCTACATTGGGTCCTCATGTTTTTTATTATAGCCAGCTTACCTTGAAGTTCTACAAGGACAATCAGTTTGTCACATTGCGTGGTGACCAACCTAAATTACCGGCCCTTCTGAATTTAACCAACTGAGGAGAATGAATCATACACATGCTATAGCTGAAGTTTTTACTTTGTAGTATAAGCACCAGGATGTGCCTGAGGATAAATGGCTTGAATTACCTAAAGATATGGAACCAGATTTGGTGATGTTGTTGCATAATTATAGAAGTATCTTTGTTGTGCCTGATGAACTACCTCCTTCAAGAACTCAGAACCATACCATTCCATTGGTAAAGGATGCCAAACCAGTGAAGGTGAGACCTTATAGATATCCCCATAGTCAAAAACAACAGATTGAAACTATGGTACAAGAAATGCTTGTTGCAGGCACCATCACACCCAACACTAGTCCATTTTCTTCACCCATCATTTTGGTAAAGAAAAAGGATGGAACGTGGTGGTTTTGTACCGATTATAGAGCGTTGAATGCAATAACAATTAAGGATAGCTTCCCAATCCCAACTGTTGATGAACTCATTAATGAGTTATATGGCTGTAATTATTTTTCCAAGCTTGACCTGAGATCAGGTTATCACCAAATTCTTCTGGCTGCTGAAGATAGACACAAAACTGCTTTTAGAACTCATCAAGGGCACTATGAATGGTTAGTCATGCCATTTGGACTTACCAACGCCCCTGCTACCTTCCAAAGCCTCATGAATGATGTTTTCAAAGACTTACTTAGAAAATTTGTCCTGGTTTTCTTTGATGATATATTAGTATACAGTTCTACTTGGAAAGAGCATCTTTTACATTTGGAACTGGTCCTTCAATTGTTGCAAAGCACCAGTTATATGCCAAACTATCCAAATGTTCATTTGGGTTGCCAAAAGTGGATTACCTTGGACATATTGTTTCAGGCCAAGGTGTGTCAATGGATAAAGACAAAGTACAGGCAGTTTTGGATTGGCCAGCACCTGTTAACATTAAACAATTAAGAGGCTTTCTCGGGCTCACTAGATATTACAGAAAATTTATCAAATCTTATGTAGTAATTTCAGCACCTTTGACTGATTTGCTTAAGAAAGATAAATTCATGTGGGGAGTAGATGCAGATGAAGCTTTCAACAAGCTCAAAAATGTTATTACACAAGCTCCAGTTTTAGCCCTACCAGACTTTTCGAAGCCTTTTACCTTGGAAACAAATGCATCGAGAATAGGTGTAGGTGTTGTACTGAGTCAAATGCAGCACCCCATTGCTTACTTTTCAAAAAAGTTGAATGTTAGAATGCAAAAACAATCATCTTATGCAAGGGAGTTCTTTGCTATTACTGAAGCAATAGCAAAATTCAGGCATTATCTTCTAGGTCACAAATTTGTCATTAAGACGGATCAGAAGAGCCTTAAGTCACTCACTGATCAAGTTGCTCACACACCAGAGCAGCAAAATTGGTTGTATAAGTTGATTGGTTATGATTTCACCATTGAGTATAAGTCAAGAAAAGAGAATGTAGCTGCTGATTCTCTTTCTAGAGCTTTTATGATGGCTATATCTCAACCTAAGTTACAGTTGATTCTAGAATTGAGGGAAGCCCTTGCACAGGACAAACAATTGAGTCTAATTATGCAGCTTTGTTTATAGAACAAGCCTCCAAATCCGAGTTATTTAGTTTCTGATAAGTTCCTGTATTGGAAAGGCCGTCTAGTGTTACCACGAGGCCATGAAGTGGTAAAGAAAATTTTGTATGAGTTTCGCAATACATTGTTGGGAGGGCACTCTGGATTTACCAGAACATTACAGAGAATTGCTTCTCAATTTTATTGGCATGGTATGCAGCAAGACATCAAGGAGTTTGTTCAGAGTTGTCTCATTTGTCAACAGGCAAAACATGATACAGCATTACCATCAGGCTTGCTTGAACCACTACTAATTCCAGAGCAAATTTGGGAAGATGTAGCTATGGATTTCATCACTGGCCTTCCTTCTTCTAATGGACATATAGTCATTATGGTAGTCATTGATAGACTTTCCAAGTATGCTCATTTGGCTAGTTTGAAGTCTGACTTTAATAGCAAACAATTTGTTGAGTTGTTCATGAAAACTATAGTAAAACTTCATGGATTTCCAAGGACAATTGTCTCCGATCGAGATAAACTGTTTACTAGTCATTTTTGGCAACACTTGTTTAAGTTGAGTGGAACTACTTTGAAATTAAGCACCGCATACCATCCACAAACAGATGGACAGTCTGAGGCTTTGAACAAATGCATTGAGATGTATTTAAGGTGCTTTACCTTTGAGAATCCTAAGGAGTGGTATAAATTGTTGTCGTGGGCAAAATTTTGGTACAATTCTTCCTTTCATCACAGCACTGGCATAACTCCTTTCAAAGCATTTTATGGTCGCGAGCCACCTCCTTTAATCAAGTACACATTCAACATTCAAGACCCTCCTAGTGTTTAAGAACAGCCGATGCAAAGAGATGCTGTAATCAGTAGATTGAAGGTGAATTTACAAAAAGCACAGCAACACATGAAGAATTATGCTGATGCAAGAAGTAAGCCCTTTCAATTGGCAATTGGTGACATGGTATTGGTGAAACTTCAACCCTATAGGCAGCATTCAGTGTCCTTGAGAAAAAATCAGAAACTCACATTGAGGTACTTTGGACCATTTCCTGTGATTGAGAAAATTGGTAGAGTATCCTACAAACTTCTCTTACTTCTATCTACTAGAATCCATCCGATTTTTCATTGCTCTCAGTTGAAATTATGTAAAGGAGATCATGCTCAAGCTTATGTGCCATTACCTATCACAAACTCCGAAATGCAACCTGTTTTGCAACCAGAGATGGTCTTACAATCAAGGGTTATCCTTAGGAACCACCAACAAGTGCAACAACAACTAATTAAGTGGGAAGGTTTGGAAGATGATGAAGCTACATGGGAAGATACTTCAGCAATTAAAATTGCTTTTCCTAACTTCAACCTTGAGGACAAGGTTTCTTTTAAAGGGGAAGGTAATGTAACAAGTGCAGCAGTAGTGGAAAATGAAGAAGGAAAAGGTGGGACCAAAGCAAGAAGACATATGGCAAATGAGGAAGGGAGAAAGACGAAGCATGAGGGCCAGAATAACTAACTCCAGGCTGACTGATTTTGTGTGGTCCCAAAAGTAGTTTAAGAAGTAAAACGTGAGAGAGAGGGGGCAGTTATGAAGTGATATCATTTCCTCCTTCCTTGTCAGTTATCTTTCTCTCTGTTCTTCCTTTCTAAAATTTTTGTAATTGTACTGCTGAAAGGGGATTTTAATCAATGCAAGTTCTGTTTTCCATTGCCTTTTCTTGCTGCCTGTAGTACCACTGTTACAGCTTCCCACTCTGTCGAGAAGATCATGATCTATGACAATGCGCCAATGATATCCCTCATTTTAGGCCTTTCCATTGGATCTTCTTGCAAGCACCACTCAACTATTTCTGCCATCTGCAAGATTGATATGAGAGCCAAGTATATACATTAGTACTATACATTATAATTATAATTATAATAATGACAAAAGAAAGGCCTCGTATTAAATTAATGCACAAGTTTTCATTGTTTTCCCATGTTTTGTCCTCCCTCGTGGTCTTCCCAATTACTATATACCAATTATTTCAATTTCTATATTAATCTTTCCCAATTACTTTGATGTATTGTTGTGCTTTGTTTTGTTATGTTCAGAGATTTACTCTATTGTGTTGATACATTTCTCAAAGTTATTGCTTCTTGCCTGACACAGGAAGTAATGACTATGAAAAATGAGCAGGAGCGACTTCTGATCGAGGCCCTAAACAACTTGGCACAAGTTATGGCCAATTAGGGAGGCAGTGGAAGAGCAGTTGCTTACCAGGGTTTGGACCGCTTTCAGAGGAATGATCCACCTACCTTTGAGGGGGGTTTATGATCCTGAGGGTGCTAAGGCTTGGCTAAGGGAGATTGAGAAGATCTTCCGGGTGACAGAGTGTCAGGACCAACAAAAGGTGTTGTTTGTTACTCACATGCTGGCAGATGAGGCGGAGTACTGGTGGGAGAATACTCGTCCACATTTGGAGGGAGTAGGTGGTGTTGTTATCCGATGGGGGACTTTCAGATAGACTTTGCTGGAGAAGTATTTTCCAGAAGATGTGAAGAACAAAAAGGAGATGGAGTTCCTCTAGCTGAAATAGGGGAGCATAATGGTGGCAGAGTATGCAACTAGGTTTGAGAACCTAATCAAGTATTTCCCTCATTATCAAGGAGAAGCTTGGAAAAGGTCCAAATGTGTGAAGTTTATCAATGCCCTCCGACCAGAAGTGAAGATGATGGTGAACTGCCACGACATCCACAACTTTGCACAGCTGACCAACATGTGTAGGGTCTTTGATGAGGATTAGCGAGAGAATACCATATTCTATGGGAATGCCAATGTCAATCATGGGAAAGAGAAGAAACTTGAGACTCACAACCATGATAAGCCATATTATGCCCCTCCTGGGCAATACGACAACCATTTTGGGAGACAGAGGATCGGTGAATTCCAGCCCACCAATAGAGGATTTTTGTAACAGCCCATTTTTCGTAAAATAAATTAAAAAGGATTTTTATTTAAAAACAAATAGAATTTTAGAAAAATTATGAGGTTTTTATAATTAAATAAATAAGGAGAAATAACTTTATTAATTAAAATAATGGTTTGAAGGAAAATAAAAATGATATTTTATTTATTCATTTGATAGAAAATAAAATAGAGTTCTTTTTTATAAAATAAATAAATAAATAAAATAGAGTAAATAAAAGGCCCATAGTACCCTAGCCATAAATAGAGACGTAATAAGTCACTCATTACATGTACGACATGTCTGTACCCTCTATTTTCTTCTCAAATTTGTTTTCCCTTCTTCCTTTCCCAAAACCCTATCTTTTTCCCGCATACACTCAAATCTGTCTCAGTAAAATGATGATTCTGGACTCGTTAACCGTTGGATTGTCATGAAATTTGAACTTGTATTTTGGAAATTAATTTCACACACACCCACCATTGGGATTCTTGAGATATATCTGTGGCGTAAGAAATCTTCCTCTCACTGAGCTTTCTCTTTTCCCGGAGATACCCAAAACCTGTTCCAGTAAAACTATGATCGCAGGTTGGTCCACCGTTGGATCATCGTGAACTTTGGACACTACGTTATGAACCCATTCTTTCACACTTTCACTGTTGGGATTTCTACAATAATATTTTTTCAGAGAGAAATTAGTCTCTCACCTTGACAGTAAAATGGAGGCTACAATCTCTTCTCCTTGTCTCTAACGCTTGGAAATCCTAACAGAGCAAACTGGGGAAAAGCTTGAAGAATCTTAGGGAACTACTAGAGCCATTACCACTGTTGGACTACACACGTAAGGCCGCTTAAAGGTAAGGGATGAGTTTATCGCAATTGGGGTTAGAATGAACATGTGTAGGGATCCTTAGAAGATTAAATCTGAATTTATTTTGTGATGTTTATTAAATTATAATTTTTCCTTTACAATTATAAATATGATATTGTTGTGTTTGACAGACCAATTGATGTCTTGATGCAAATTGGTTGATAAAATTGAATGCTCTTGGTGTTTTCGTGTTTTTGACCTATGATTTTGATTCATTGATTTTGATATAATTGTGTGAAATTGTTTGAGGGGTTTTAGTCCCCATGTTGTGCGAAACATTTTTGTATAATTTGTTTGTATTTTGGACAAGATTTTACTGGATTAGCATGATAAATTATTATATTGGGATCATGAAATTGTGATTGAAAATGTGAGTAAGTGATAAATTGTGAGATACCTGTGTATTGAGATATTGTATGTATTGAGTTGTGAACCATGAACTGTGCAACACACAATTGTAAGACCCTTTAAGGGTGACGAGTTTTTGCGCGACGAGTATTATGATGGGATCCACTGTGGGAACCCGACGAGTTGAATCACTTTGAGGCACGATGAGTTAAAATGATTTTTAAAACAATTGAGTAGTTATGTGTATTGCATAGTTCATAGGTAAAGTCTATGTGTGTGTCATGTATATATTAATATTGTGTGATGCATATATGATTCATGACATGTGATAACATGTTTCTTTGGAATTATACTATTGTGATTGAGATTGAGTGTATGTGATAAATTGAGTATGTGTTGAATTGTAATATACATGTGTATTGAGATGTTGTGTGCATTGAGTTATTAGCTATGAACTATATAATCACACGATTGTAAGACCCTTTAAGAGCGACGAGTTAATGCGACGAGTATTATGATGGGAACCAATGTGGCGACCCGACAAGTTTAATCACAAGCGCGACGAGATAAAATTATTTTGAGAACAATTGAGGAGTCGTATGTTTTGTGCAGTTTATAGATAGAGTCTGCGTACTAAAATGTTTTTTGGGTTGGACCTGAATCAAGAAGGAGAAGCCCTGACGTACTCTTCGGAGTGTAGGCCTTGGGAGTAAATACACTCGGTTTAAATGTTCCTTGAAGCCTATGTTGATCCCATATGATTGGAGCATTCTCGCAAAACAGAATGATCCTGACTGGTCTCCTTATGATTTTACCTAGTGAGAGTAACCTAACTTACAAGTGTGTGGTCTGTCTTATCATATACTCCTAGGCACCCGATAAGGTTTTTCACTAACATGGTACCACATTGCATATAGGATTGAGTCTTAGTATATTTGTTGCATAATGATTGTCTATTGATTGGTTGAGTGATATTGTGTTTCATCTTTGAGTACGTGAATGATGTGAAAATGAATGAGACGTGTTGTGTCGAGATGTGATGTTACGCGACAAATGGTGGAATGACATGAGTTGTGTTTAAGTAAGTTGTATTTCATTTATATGATATGTATATCTATGTGTCTGGTTTCTCTCTATTAGTTAGGAATGTGATAACTCACTCTTCGTGTGCTATTTGTGTTTGGATCCTGTGATGATCTCGAACCTTGTGTTCATGGGAGTAGATGGTTAGGTGGATGTCTATGGAGATCCTCATGCTAGAGGACGCTGGAACACAATGCTCTGATAGGATGTGACATTGGGGCATAGGTTTCTATATTAATTGCATGAAATCTTGGACAATCTTGTTTTGAGCCGAGATGATTTTATTATTTATTGGACAAGTTCTATTATGATGTTAGAAAAGTGAATGTGAGTCTTTTACCTTTTGAAATGCTTTTATTTAAATGTGTTTTAAAATTATTAATTAATTCTGCATTCTTATTCCTTTTATTATTAGTACATATATGTGTAGGGTAGAGGGTGCCACAATTTCAGCCATCTAGAGGGAGTTCTCATCCAACTAACAGGGTGTCTCAACCTGCTAGTAGAGGTGGTGGTGATGGTGCTCCTGCTACTATTTCTACACCACTCCAGTGTGGGAAGTGTGTTCAACTTGGCCATATTGCTCGTGAGTGCATAGATAGAGAGGTGACTTGTTTTAACTGTTGAGGTAAGGGCCACATCGGTGTAGGGTTCCAAGTTAGGAACCTGAGATGTTAAATTGTAGCGCAATGTGTTAAACGTGTTTAACAAGTGTGAGGTCATGGGTATTATAAAATTCATGAGTAGTATCTATGTGCAAAAGTTGTTTTAGGGGTTGGACCTGAATCAGGAAGGTGAGACTAACGGATTCTTCAGAGTCTAGGCCTTGGGGGTAAATATACTTGATTTTAGTGCTCCTTTAAGCCTATGTTAATCCCATATAGTTGGAGCATTCTCGCAAAACAGAGTGACCCTGACTGGTCACCTTATGATTTCACTTAGTGAAAGTGACTTGACATACTCATTGTGTGGCGTGTCTTGTTATGCACTCTTAGGCTCCCTGGTGTTGTTTTTTACTGACATGGTACAACATTGCATATAAGATTGAGTCTTAGTGTATCTATTGCATAATGCCTATGTAATGATCATTGTGACTTGTTATGTGATGGTGTGTAATAAATTGTGTAAGTGTGAGATGTGGTATTGAATTTGAGATGTGTTGTCTGGAATATGTGATTAATCTATGACAAGTGACATTACGTGTTGAGTGTTGAAATGATGTGAATTGTGCCAAAGTTGAGCCTTGTTATACCTATATTGTTGTTATAATTATATTATTACTATATTTATATCATACCTGTATGATTTTGTTTATCTCTATTTGTTGAGGAATGTGATGACTCACTCCCCGTGTGTTATTTGTGTTTGGATCATGTAATGATCTCAAATCTTGTGTTCGTGGGAACAAATGGTTAGGTGAATTGCTTTAAGGAACCTCGTGCTAGAGGATCCCAGGACACAATACTCTGATAAGATGTAACATTGGGACATGTGTTTCTGTTTTAATTGCATGACGTTTCGAACATGTTATTTTACTTTATTTTATTTTGTTGCTTAACTTGAATTCTTTTGTAAACTTGAACGACTTTGTTTTGAACCAGAAATGTTTTTGAGAAGTTTCATTTGGTAACAGTGAAACAAATGTGGACCTTTTATCCACGTGGATTTACTTACGATTTTATTGAATAAAATTGATTTAATTAGACTCCGCATTTTATATGTTTTTCCCATTTATATGCATGTTGGGGTAGAGAGTGTCACATCTAGCATTTCTAATATCCATTGAATGAACTAAAATTCTAGCCATGATTGAAATGCATAAAACCTTACTCTGGTGGAAGGTAGCCTGGTGTTCCTACTAACCTAGTTGCTATAAAATTTTCATCATCAGTTCGATCTACCAGCTTTGCAAGTCCAAAATCTCCCACCTTTGAATCAAATGGCAAGTTAATGATAAGGACTATGTAGTGCAAATAATTAATTGATGCAATGTAATCTGACAAATAAATGAACTTTAGCAAGTTATTTCTGAAATCTATGATTAGCTTTATTTCTTATGATAAGAGATAATAGGAGTAGTATATTTAGAATTTAGAAATATGAGCATGATGATTCGAGAGCATTTTCTGTTAAACGTTTATTTTATAGTTTTTCCTTAAAAGAAGAATTAGGATATCTTTGGTTATCCTTCAAAAAGTACTTCTGAGTGTACTTTTGAAGAATAAACTCAGTTTCGTGACATGTTTGATTACCTTTAAAAGTATGATTACCTATTCCTGAAATTGAGTTTTGTAGAAATAAGACTTTTGCAAATTTATGTTTAACTCAAACTTAAGTTTATAAGCTTTGGTTCATTACATGTACTTAATGAGAGGCATTTTCAGCCAGAACTGAGTAAAAGAAGTAAAAGATTCACAAGTGATAAGTACCTTTGCTCTGAACTTGAAATTACCATATATAATAGAAGATCACAAAATAATCCCTATTATCTACGTTTTAGGGCCGGTGCTGTGTGCTTTGTGGAAGAGTCGGCATTTATCCCCCATAAAAAGCAATCCTATTTGAATTAGTAGAATCATTAAAATTCTCAATTCAAAAATTTAATATAATTGTATATCCTAAACTCAAATACAAAACTAATAATTGATTTTAAACTGTCTCACGTGAATTGATTCATGACTCGACGTGCTTTTTGGTCTGGCTTGTAGCCTTTTGTAGTTTTGTGGTGATACTTATAATTATACAAATTCTTTTGTTTCTATATGGCTTTTTTAAACAATTCTTGCATTTAGTTTTTGCAGGAAAAATAAAAAAGCCTCAATTATCCAAAATACCTTTATGTAATGGATCATGAAGATGATCACTAAGAGATTCACTTGGAACATACTCATACACCAAACAGAGGTCATCTTCTCCGTTGGCATATCCCAACAGCTCCACCTGCAATAGTGATTATGAAGAAAAAAAAAATTATTTTCTCAAAACATATAAACTAACATAAATTGTTATAAAAGATGGTTACTGCTCCAATCTCCTATTTACTTTCGTTCAGCTATAAGAAGTAAATAATGCCACCTACTACTTGAAAATTATTATTGAGGCTTTTGAGGCATGCTCACGACTAAAAATTTGAGAAAAAATAGCTATCTTTAGATATATTTTTATTTTTAAGAAAGTTGCATTTTAGAGCTCTAAAGCTATTGAGTAATTGTTAGTTTATTACTGTTCAAATTCGATAGCTACTACCTCCCTTGTAACTCCAAAGTAGTTTTGAAAGCAATTGATTCAATTTAGTTATTCATTACTTATATGGACCCGCTTCATACTTTCAATTTAGTTTTGAAAGCAATTGATTCAATTTAGTTAGTCAGTACTTTTCTCTCATGTGTGACTCCTACAATATTGAAGTCTTTACATCCTGATAAAAAAACATTTTTAATGTTGGAAAGCTATAGTTGCATTTTTGTCTATATTATTCTATTTTAAAAATTATAGACTTAAATAAAAGAGTAGAGAACAATGATATTCATTCATTTCATTTTAGGGGCTGATTGGAGTGAAAATAAGACAGATGAGGAGAAAAGGAAAAAATATAAAAAAAATAAATAGAAGTGATAAGTGATACGATTAAAAAAGGAAAAAAGAGATAAGAAAAAAATAAGATAGAAGTGACATAAGAAAAAAGAAGATGCATATGAGTATTCTTATTAAACAAAATCATTACTTATTGGCACTTGACTTTAAATTTATATTTTTATTCTCTGAAATTTTTATTAGATAAATTAATTCCATTTATAATATTATTTGTTATAATTGAACTCTATAGTTATGAATTTCTTGAGCATTATTTTGTTTCTCATTCCTAGTCATTATGTTATTTTATTCTCACTAAGTCTATGAGCCTTAGTTATTTACTTTTTTTATTAGGAGGTACTCCCTCTGGTCTCAAATAAAAAAAAATAATTATTTCACATTAATTAAGAAAATTAGTTAACCACATTTAATTGTATCAATTTCAATTGAAAATTATTTTTTTTCAACTTATCCTTTATTAGAACTTGGTATTAGAACAAAAAAGAGTCAATGAAACTAAAACTTCAACTAAATAAATAACAACATTAAATAAGATAAAGTTAATTAAAAAAATTATATTTGAGACTATAAAAAGAATGTTTTTTTCTTCTTATAGTTAAGGCAGGAGGGAGTATAAAATTATCATTATTTTTATTAATCCTATATGTCACATGATTAAGTGTTATTAACTATTTTTTATAAATTAAAAATTTTGAACAAGTGTCGCATAGAGATGGGTCTAGAGACTCTAGACCATAAGCCTGTGGTTGTCTCCCATTACGTAAAAATTTCTCATTAGAAGAAATAGGCTACTGAGAGTTGCGGTCCTTCCCAACAAGTAGAGCATTCCATTAATAGACCTCTATTGTTTGATGGCCCTTTTTTTAGTTGTTTTATATTGTACTTTGGACACTGTAACTTTTGGAAGTTAGTATTGTTATCTTGGCTATGTACTAAATATTTGTCGTTAAAATGATGTGGATATTATGTTCATAGATTCTAACTAGTTAATTTTATTCTAAGGATGTTGAATTTACAAAGTAGATTTTGCCCAAATTTCTATAGATTTGAAGTATAATTTGTTTTTTTTTAAAAAAAAAATATTTTACTAACAATGTTTTTTGTGTTGATTAGGCATATTAGGGTAAGCGGTATTTCAAATTTCATTAAGCTTAACCTGAATCACGGGTCCAATTTTGGCTCTGACAGATCATATGTCAGTGTTAAATACTTGTATTCAAACATCAGAACTCTTAACACTATGTCAAAGAAAACATCATCAGAGGTATCACTTACAATGTTGATGTGTTGGATTTTACACAAGACCTTGAGTTCAGCATAGAACTCTTTATATTTATTAGACCTCATCTTCTTCACAGCAAACTCCTGTAGTTAAACAATCTTCCAAGTTTTTTAGTCAACACAATTAAAGGATGTGCTTGCAATGTTGGGGATCATTAAACTATGTAACTAGTATTTGCATACCTTGTTCCCTAAGACTCCAAAATAAACACTTCCATATCCATCACTTCCAATTTTACGACTTTCATCAAAGTTATTTGTAGCTCCTCAAGGTTATATATCACTGGTCTTTCTGATTCAAATGAAATTACATCTGCACCAATATTTACCATGTAATAAGTTCTAGTCTTTCTCTTGTTGGCCACCGATTAAAAAATTTATATTTGAATCATAAGTTGCATTTTTTGTGAAAAGTGCATTTTAAACTACCGTCCACAAATTCCTTATGAAGGCTATACTTTGAGGAAATAGTTCTATTGGCAATTGATCTTCTAGAGATAAGGCGTGAATCTTCTATGCTGATTTTGTTGACTTTATTTCTCCTTAGAATAAGAATGATCGTAGTAACAATTGAAAGAAATGTCATGCCCGCTAGGATGCCTATGATTATTGTTGTCCACTTATGTTTCTTTTCTGCCAACAATTTAAAAATCAAAGGAAGAGAAACTGACATCAGGAGTGTCTATTGACACAAAAATGCATCTGTTTAATTAATTAGGATCAAAACTGTCTTGCCAAACTTCCCTTGGTCAATGAACATCATTAATTTGGTGAAAGTTATAAGCGCATTTTGCCCCACTTAAATCACTTCCTAGGCTTAAATTTAAATTAAGAGAAACATTATTAGATGAACTAGAAATACACTACTAGAAATGTATTGTTTTACGACATTGTTTCTAAGGCGGTTCTCTGTGGAACTGCCTTAGAAAATGTCGCGGTAGAAATTTTGTAATTTGTGGAATGAAAAATGCTTTTTACAACACACATTCTAAGGCGGTTATTAAAAACCATTTTATAACGTGTCTTGGTGGCAATCTTGTAATCATGTGGAATGAAAACTACGACGGGTTTTACTTAAAAACCGTCTTATTCCCAAAATTAAAGCCCTACCTCTCTGCAGCTGTGACTCCGTCGAAGAGCACTACTGAATGCAATTTCTCCCTCGACCTCTCTCCAAGTTCCCCAGCCTCCATCAACCACTCTGCCCTCCCTCGCGCACTCACTCACTCTGCTCCGACGCACGTCACTAATATCGTAAGTCTCTCCCTCGAGGTCTGTCGAAGTTCTCCTCCGTCAAGTTCTCCTTCGCGCCGTCACTCACTGAGGTCGTTTTGCAATTGTTCCTTTGAATGTATATTATTGTTTGTGTATTATAGTTTATGAGTATGAAGCTTGTTTGGCATCGGCATTGTCTTCAAAACATTTTCAGTTCTTTAAATTTTGGGTTTTTATAACTCTTGGGTCCATATGGAATGCTTTGAAGATTAAGTTAGCTACAAATGGGGATTTGATATATTTTGACAAGTTTGGGTAGCTGATCATGTATTGGAAATTGAAGCTCAAAAACTTAAAAAAGCAGTTGTGTTCATATAAGATCACTTCAAATTCTAATAGGACATTTTGAGTATGTCTGTATTCATGCTTCTTAGGTTGGAAATATGTTTGCAAAACTGAGGAATTAATTAGAGTCTCAAGTCTTAATTATTTTCCTTTAGCATAACACATTTGAATCTTTTAATGACAATATCTTGTAGTTTCACTGGTGTTATTTATCACTTGAATGGCAGGATGATCTATTGTTTGAAGTGCTTTTGCTATTGTTTAGCATATCATCTTCTCTCCAGGAAAAGTAAGGAATTGTATTCCATTGTTTGTTATTTTTATTAGCCTCTCAATGGAAGCATCCCCTGAGGTTTGGATGATGTAGGTCTGAAAGTAAGGATGTTGCGTATGATGATGTAATGAAAGATTTTCCTTTTGAGCTGTCAGACATTTTTAATTTTGTGCACCTTTTTCATTTGTTTCTTTCAGAGGCTAGTATTATACACTACCTTAGCTCATGAAGATAGACACCCCATTGCTATCCACTTTATCAATTAGTTTAATTTGTAAAACAATAAAAAAAAAGCTTACTATCTTGTTCTTTACTTACTGATCTACAGATGCATTATTATCACCAAGTGCTTCTTCATTACCTCATTTCAAAATATACTAGAATAAGTTGTGCTAAATATCTTGTAAGGTATTCATTGTAACCACAAAATTTTCCCTTTCTGTGATTACAAATAAACTAGCAAAGCTATAATATCTGGTTGTATAGACTAGTTTTCTGCCAGACCTTTTGAGTATATCTTACATCTATTTGTGATTATTATTCCAAGGTTATGGTTTGGTACCTTGCTTTCCACGATTCATGTAAAAGAAAACTCTGGCCAGCCTCACATTTTATAAATTTTTGTTTCAGCCCCCAATTTCTTTTTCCTTTACTCAATCATGGAGGATAAGTTCAGGGCTTAGAATCAATTGTTTGCATTGTTAGTTTAGTGAAAGGGTGAAACCAATCAAGAATGAGAATTACTAATAAATCACAAATTTTGGTTGCCACTTATCCTGACTTATTGCTACTTGAAAGTTGGCTCTTACTTTTTATCTTTTGCACATTTGTGGGTAAATGCTTGCATTTGATGTAACATCCCATTTTTCGTAAATAAATTAAAAAGGATTTTTAGTAAAAATAAATAAATAAATGAAGTTTTAGAGAATGGTGAGGTTTTTATAATTAAATAAATAAAGAAAAAATAGTTGTAATAAAATAATGCTTTGAAAGAAAAAAAAGAAAAAAAAAAAATATATATATATATATATATATTTGATTTATTCATTTGATAGAAAATAAAATAGAGTTCCTTTATATAAAATAATAAAAATAAATAAATAGAGTAAATAATAAGTTGTGAGTACCCTAGGTATATATAGCGATATGTTAGGTTATTTTTCACCAAGATGCATCATCTTCCTCTCATTTTCGTTTTTTCCTCTTCTTCTTCTAAAACCCTCTCTTTTTCTCGCAGACCACCAAACCTGTCTTAGAAAAACAATGATCTCGGACTCATTCATCGTTGGATCGTTGTGAAATTTAAGAACCAGGTTCGCAACCCAATTCTGAGCCTTTTCACCGTTGGGAATTTCGAATCATGTCAAAGCTGAGAGAAATACACTTCGCATCATAGCCTTTTCTTTTCCCGCAGAAACCCAAAACTGTCTTGGTAAAACTACGATCCCGGATATGTTAACCGTTGCATTGTTGTGATTAAGTTTTGCACACCTTCACCGTTGGGATTTGTGAAGTAATATCCATGGAGAGAGAAAACAGAATCGCATGAAGACAGTATAAAATGGAGGCTTCAATCCTTTTTTCTCTCTGACGTTTGGGAATCCTATCAGAGCAATCAGAAAAAAAAATTGAGGAATCTCAGGAACTTGCTAGAGATGCCGCTATCGCTGTCGGAAGACACATGAGCCCGCTTAGAGATAAGGGATGAGTTTATCCCAATTGGGGTTAGAATGGACATGTATAGGGATTCTTAGAAAATTAAATTGGGTTTATTTTGGGATGTTTATTAAATTATAATTTTTCCTTTATTATTATAATTACATTATTGATGTCCTGATGTAAATTGGTTGATAAAATAGAGTGATCTTAGTCTTTTTATTTTTTTTATATCTATGATTTTGATTAATTGATTTTGGTATAATTGTGTGAAATTATTTGAGGGGTTCTACTTCCCATGTTGTGATAAACTTTTTGTATAAATTGTTATATTGAGATTATGAAATGGTGATTCAAATTGTGAGTATGTGATAATTCGAACCTGTGATTAATGGTGAAATAAATGTGTATTGAGATGTGTGTATTGAGCTATGAGCTATAAACTGTGCAATCACACAATTGTAAGACCCTTTAAAGGTGACGAGTATTGTGATGGGATCACTATGGGAACCCAACCAATTAAAATGATTTTGAAAACAATTGAGTAGTTGTGTGTATTGCATAGTTCATAGGTAAAGTGTATATGATTCATGAGGTGTGATAACGTGTTAATTGAGATCATACCATTGTGATTAAGATCGAGTTTATGTCATAAATTGTGTATGTATGTGATTGAGATGTTGTGTGCATTGAGTTGTGAACTATGAACTATACAATCACACGACTATAAGTCCCTTTAAGAGCGACGAGTTAATGCTAAGTCCCTTTAAGGGCGACGAGTTAATGCTAAGACCCTTTAAGGACAACGAGTTAATGCTAAGACCCTTTAAGGACGACGAGTTAATGCTAAGTCCCTTTAAAGGCGACGAATTAATGGTAAGACCCTTTAAGGGTGACGAGATAAACTATTTGAGAACAATTCAGGAGTCGTATGTTTTGTACAGTTCATAGATAGAGTCTGTATGCTAAAATATTTTATGGGTTGGACCTGAATCAGGAGGGAGAGGCCCTAACAGACTCTTTGGAGTGTAGGCCTTGGGGGTCACTCGGTTTGAGTGCTCCTTTAAGTCTATGTTGATCTCATATGGTTGGAGCATTCTCGCAAAATACTGTGACCCTGACTAGTCTCCCTGAGAGTGACTTGACTTGCTAGTGTGTGGTTTGTCTTGTCATGTACTCCTAGGCTCCCGACGAGGTTTTTCATTGACATGGTACCACATTGCATATAGGATTGAGTCTTAGTGTATATGTTTGTGTATTGATCGATATTGATTGACTTGGTGATATTGTGTGTTGATCCTTGAGTACGTGAATGTTGTGAAGATGAATGAGACGTGTGGTGTTATGATATGATGTTGGGTGACAAAGTGGTGAAATGATGTGAGCTATATTTAAGTAAGTTTTATTTTTTTTATGATATTTACACCTACATGTTGTCTCGTTACTCTTTATTAGTTAGGAATGTGATAACTCACTCTCAGTGTGCTATTTGTGTTTGGATCCTGTGATGATCTCGAACCTTGTGTTCGTGGGAGCAGATGAATAGGTGGATGACTATGAAGAACCTAATACTTGAGGACACGGGAACAATATGCTCTGATAGGATGCGACATTATGGTATAGGTTCTATATTAATTGTATGAAGTTTTAGACGGTCTTGTTTTGAGGCGAAGTGAATTTATTATTTATTTGGACAAGTTTTATTATGATGTTAGAAAGGTGAATGTGAGCCTTTTACCCTTTTAAAAGGCTTGTATTTAAATGTATTTTAAAAACTTTTAATTAAGTTTGATTTCTTATTTTTTTTATTATTAGTACATATATGTATGGGGTAGAGGGTGTCACATTTGATATGCAACTCATGGAAGTTATTTGTGGAATTTCCATTATTTGGAGAATTTGGAACTGAATCACATGTCTCGAGCATCATTTGGTTATACAGTTCCAGTGATTTCATAGGAATTTCATTTTTTAGTATAACATGCAATGAATATGCTCCAAGAGATAGAGTTCTTGGTATGCATTGCACAATAAATTGATAGATATTTTATAATAATAAACTAATATTTCCAACTGAATTAAATAATTAAACTTAAGTATCCTGTGTTTGTTTTGGGATCCAATTAATAGGCACGTTAAGTATCAAAATCATGCCAATAAATTGAAATAACACAGAAGATAAGAATTGTAGCTTCTCCAAGTAGTATAAAGGGCAACCAGTGGGGTGTCACTTTCAAGTTTCTTGAAGTAGCTTCTAGGTCTTGTTGGAATACATTTGACATGAAATTATAGCTAAACTTCGGTAGTTAAAGCCGAACCAAAGATATTAATTAATGAAGTGTCAGTACAGTCTTAATTAGAAAACTAAAGCTAGTTTTTGTTAACCACTAAACTACTTAGTAACTTCTGTGTCTTAACTCTTTAACTTAGCTTAAACAAAAACATATAGTTTTGGCCCCTCTATGTATGTACTTTTCCCCTAGGACAGTAGTATAATACAAATTCTGGTTTAATTTTGCAGGTTTATATTATTTGTTTGAACGCTATGATTGTGACTCCAACAACTCAACTTTTAAAATTGTATAAGACCAAAGTTTTTCTCGATCAATGAATAAGCTTACCAGGTCCAGGCTTATCTCGATCTTCTTGATATTGTTTTTTCTCATGGCCTTCAATTCATTCAGTCTTTATATATATTTCCATGCTCTTAATTAGCAGTTTTTCTCTTTAAATTTGTTTAAAACAATGATATTTATAATTAATTAATTACTAAATGATATTATTTTAAAACACTACAATTATTTTTAAGTAGTTCACATTATTCAAAAGATCCTCATTATGATACATGCATGCAGATTGATTTTGCTTTGTGGTTTGTTTTTTTTTTTCTCAAATTCACTTGTAAGTGATGTTGTGCATGCCAGTCAATGTCTTGGTCGCTTTCGCTCTCCTTTCTATTCTACTTTGCTCTCCTTTCTATTCTCTTTTCTATTTTTAAAGTTATAGTTACTGTCAATTATACCATAACGTTGATTAATGGAAGGTTAAGTCTCCAGCGTTGTTTTCTCTTGAGAATCAAACACAGCTCTCTTTGAGGTTTTGTTATTACTATTGAATTTTGATCAGTTTTTCCTCTTCACCAATTACTCTGTATTTGTTGCTATTAATCCATGCATGCTTAGTGCTTGTTAATTGTCTCTGAGCTTAATTTACGTTCATGCTTAATGATCAGTTTCGTTCATGATTAATTGGTGTATGTGTTGCTTAATCACATAATGACAGTCTTATGTTAATTTTTGCTTAGTAATTTAATTTAGGGTTGGATTAAGTGGTTGAACTGATTAAGGATAAATTCTCGTAACCTAGGATGAGAGACTTACTTGTGAATTAGAGCCATCATCATCTATTTTATTCGGTGTGTTTTTCCCCATTGATTGCTTGCACAATAGCCTTGGCTTGACTCTTGTTGATACTTCTTGTTTCACATGCATGTTGGGAGATGATTTAGGCATTTTGTTCTTATAAGCCTCTAGCCAAATGAGCCTACCTTGAATTAATTCCTTTGATAGCCCCTTTCAGCCTATGTTCCCATTTCTTTGTTTTGAAGTTCATTACAAGCCTTAAGTGAAAAACCATGATCTCACCATACCCTTAAGGAATTTTGGAGCTTTGAAATTGTTTTGGGAATAAGTGTGGAGGGGTATGTTTCATTGGATGATATGTTTTTGTTGGCCATGCTTGATGATGTATTTTGGCCATGCTTGATGTATATACATATATTGCCTAATTGTTACTTTATTTTTCAATTGCTTTCAATTGCTACTGTTCACGTTCAAAAAAAAAAATAGAAAAAGAATGAAGTTGAATACATGAGGTCTTGGTTTGAAGAATTGGATTGGTTTGAGGACTTGGTTGACTTTGTTTTGGGTTTACTTTTTATGCTTAATTTTTAATTTTGGTTTTGGGGTTTACTACTCTTTCTTAGTTCCCACTTATTCCCCATTGCTTCTCTATTCCTTTGGGTTTTAGCTACTTATCCCATACTTTCCTCTACCTTATCCTTGGCCCCATTACAACCTTAAAAGACCTTTCGATCCTCATGTGCATGTGTTTGTGGTGTGGTTGTCAATTTTAGAGTCTTGCCAAGTCTATGTGGTGTTTGTTTTCATGGGTGTTCTGAGAGTAAACAGTAGCCTAGACACTTGAGAGATAGAGTGCATATCTTATGAGGCTTTATCACTTTTCATTCTTGAGCTAATTGACTATCTTGCCATGTTTGAGATGCTTGGATGATTTTCATGACTGTCTTGATTCTTTAACTCTCTACGTGTTGGATGTTGCCTATTCCTTTCATTCCTTGAGATTCATTGAGAAATATGTAATTGTTTTTGTGTTTGTTTGTTTCTCTTTAATGTCTCTGGATTTGTTCCATGCTTTGCTTTTTTATTTTGCCCAGAAGTGCAAAAGGCTAAGTGTGGGGGGATTTGATGTGTCATTATTTTCTCCTATTTCTTAACCCTTTTTTTCACCATTTTAATTACTGATTAGCCTTAATTGTCAAATTAATTATGCAGTTTTATCATTTGGGACTACTTGACTAATTTTGTGTTTTTAATTTAATTTCAGGAGAATTATAAGCAATTGGGCTTGAATCTGGAATCGGGCTTGGACTTGAAGAGAGCAGACAATTTTATTTTATCAAATCTTATCTTATCCAAATTTTATTTCATCTAGATTTTATTTCGTCCAGATTTTATTTCAGCCAATCTTATCTTATCTTGTCCAGATTTTATTTTATTTCGTTTATGGGTTTGGACTTAAAATAGATTTGTAAGCTTTGGGGCTGAGGACCTATATAATAGCACTAGGGTTTTAGTTTTAGGAGTTTTTTTAGGAGAGGAGAATAATTCTAGGATTTTAGAATTCTAATTTTTACTATTCATGTGCACTATTCACGTAGAATAAAATTCGTTTTCTGTAATTTCGTTTCTGCTTCAATCTACAATTTCATTTTCTACTGATTAATGGAAGGCTAAGTCTCCAGCGTTGTTTTCTTTGAGGATCAAGCACAACTCTCTTTGAGGTTTTGTTATTACTATTGAATTCTGATCAGTTTTTCCTCTTCACCAATTACTTTGTATTTGTTGCTATTAATCCATACATGCTTAGTGCTTGATTAATTGTCTCTGCGCTTAATTTACATTCATGCTTAATGATCAGTTTTTCCTCTTTAGATACTACATTTTTAATGTTTATTTGATTCGGATACGGCCTCGATCAGCGCCAAAAGTGCAAAACAAATAGTTGGAAACATTCAAATAAGAATTTATCTATAATCCTATTTCACTAATGTAATGACTAAAAAAATAAAACTTTTTACGTCTAAAAAATGGTTTGGTTGTTAACATAGAGTTCTTCTCCTCACCTTAATTTTCAAATTGAAGTATATCATTGCGGGTATCCAAAGGAAAAAGGGGATCAATGGAAAATTAGGGTCTATATTGTATTTAAATTATATTTAATCAAACAAACAATACACTAAATGTGTATTTAAATGTGTCTGCTGATGAGCTCTTGAAGCAACAAAATTTCTCTTCAACAATGTGAAGACTCCACGTGTATCCCCCGCCGAGACCAATTTCTATTGTGTTATTAACTCTTTGATGAGTAGAAATCGAATTGAAAGAGCAAACTCTTTCTACTTTTCAGGTCTAAAACTAAGCTTCAACTTTTCTAGTTTGTTTTTCGGTACACTTTGCCTCAGGTTGATGCTTCTATTTATAATGTTAAAGAGATGTGGATTTAGAAATTTCATATCTCTTTACCTTTATAAAAATAAAAAATATCTCATATCTTTTATTTTATTTTAAGAAGCTTCCTAATGTAAGACAAAGATAATTCAAAATTAATCACATGACTAATTATGATAATTAATCACATGATGTGATCCTAATATGTAACAATAGACTATTATTCTTATTTTATGGACAACTTTCACATTTGTAAAATAATACTTCTTTTTTATATTACTTATATTATTGGTGCTAGCAAAGAATATAATAATATTCCACTAAAATATTTATTTGATTAAATTAAATTCTCTAATTTAATTATCAAATAAATTATTTTCTTTTACAAAGATTTGAACACTCGTTTGTACGTAATCCGTAAGGTTCCATAACATTACGGAAGGAAAACAAGTATCGTTACGGAATTCGTAAAGTTCCGTAACGTTACGAAAAAAGAATCAACAAAAAAGGCAAGGTGGTGTATTTAGTAAATAGGGGGTGCAAATAGCAACCAGACCCACTTGGGCCTTCCAAGAAGTTCCTCCAGAAGGCGGTACCTTCTGGAGGAAGCAACCTAGCTCGCCTGGGCGAGCTGGGTGGCAAGCTTCTCCCTCTTTTCCCTATAAATAGGGGGAGGAGGGAAGAACAAAAACGTTCAACCCTCCTAGTAGCTGAGGATCACTTGAATTTAGTGAAAAAAATCATTTCCGTGATGAAAATCCAAGCCGAGGCGCTTCCTTAACGTGTCCGAAACGTTTCCGTGGGTGATTTCGTGAAGATTTTCCGTCGTCTTTCGGTCGTTCTTCGTCGTTCTTCGGTCTTCAACCGGTAAGTTCCCAAAATCGAACTTGTCAATTCATTCTATGTACCCTTGGTGGTCTCGACTTGTTTCGCGTACATTTATTTTCATTTCATTTACTTTTCGTACCCCCTTTTGACGTGCTTTAGTCATTTATTTAAGTCATTTTCTCGCCTAATCAAAAAATAAAATAAATTTCCACCGATCATTTGAATTGTAACATCTGTTAATTTCTGTTAAAATGAAATCCGACAGTTCGGTCATGCCGTAACCACGTTGGAAACCAAAAAGAAGTAAAATAATAATATAATAATAAAAAAATATCTTTTAGCAAAATAAAACAAAAAAATCAATCAGACGTTTCTCTTTGGGATTTTTCTTTCTTAATTAAATTGACTAATAACTAAAGTGAAACTAAGGCTAAAATCAAGCTTTGTCCGCAAAAATCACTAAAAAAAATGTTTTAAGGTCCAACGCCTTAAACGGTCCTCTTTGCTTTTTTATCGGTTAACATGGACCGTTCGAAAGTGGAAAATCAACATATAACTGCCTTTTGAAAGAACTACGTAGGTCTGATTTCCTCTTCGATGGAGGGTGCGTAGGAGCAAGAGTCTCGTTTTTGTCGACATAAAAAAGAAGAAAGAAATAAAAGTTTAGATACATAATTTCACACAATCCTAATCTAAGGCTGTTGTCCTTTGGGACAAACGTGAGAGGTGCTAATACCTTCCTCAAACATAAAGATAACTCCCGAATCTGGAATATTCTTCATGACCGGTTTCCTTTGGTTTTTCTAACGCTTTCCTTTCAATAAACGTTGGTGGCGACTCCGCGCATTTTCCTCCTATGGAAGACGCACCCGTGAGCCTCGCCTCGCTCACCCGCAAAAGGGTAGGTTGTGACAGGTATATAGAGCTCTGCATTTGAACGAACAGACGTGAACCTAAGAGATCTTAGAACAACGCCGCAAGGAACTAAGTGTAGAAGCAAAGCTTCCAAGATTATTTTGATGATGCCAAAGATTATAAAAAGATACATTCAAACAAGATTAAAGAAATCCAGAAGATTCAAGTGAAGATTCAAGAGAAGACTCAAGATATGCAAGAACCTCAAGAAAAGCATCAAGATAAGTATGAAAAGAATTTTTCAAAGAAAAAATTGAATAGCATAATTTGTCCAAAAGAATTTTTCAAATAAAAATCTTTTACCAGAGTTTTTACTCTCTGGTAATCGATTACCATAAGGTAGTAATCGATTATCAGAAGCCCAAAACAGTTTTATAACTATTTTACAAAGTAGTAATCGATTACCATGGGCATGTAATCAATTACCAATGTTTTTGAACGTTGAATTTCAAATCTCAAGAGTCACAACTTGTGACAAAATATTTTCAAAATAGTGTAATTGATTACACAATATTTGTAATCGATTACCAGTGGTTTTTGAACATTGGATTTCAAACCTCAACATAAAGAGTCACAACTTTTGATAAAATAAATTGTGTAATCAATTACACCATTATGGTAATCAATTACCAGTGACTGGTTTTGAAAAATTGCCAAGAGTCACAACTTTTAAAGTGACTGGTTTTGAAAAATTGTCAAGGGTCACAACTTTTAAAGTGACTGGTTTTTGAAGAAATTGTCAAAAGTCACAACTTTTAACATGGTTTCTTTAAGAGTCATCAAATGACTATAAATATGTGACCATGACATGAATTTCAGAATAGTGATAAACACTAATTCTCAACATCTTTCTAAGAGTTTTTGTCCAACACTTGCTTTGTCAAGAAAAGTTCATTGGACAAAAACTTGTGCTATTCTATTTTCTTCCTCTCCTCCATTCTTACAAAAAACTTTTCAAGAGACCTACTCTTGGTGACTATTTTCAAGAGAAGGTCTTCTTGGTTGCAAACACTAAACACAAGCGACCAACATTCCTTGGGTTCATTGCAAGAAGCAGGATTTGCTTCTTGGTTGATCACTGGACACAAAAGAACAACATCTTTTGGGTTCATTGCAAGAAGTGGATATAACTTCTTGGTTGTTATCATTGGACACAAGGGACCAACGTTCCTTGGGCTTCATTGCAAGAAGTTGGTATAACTTCTTGGTTGTTATCACTAGACACAAGGGACAAACGTTCCTTGGGGTTCATTGCAAGAAGTGAGAATAACTTCTTGGTTGTAATCACTGAATACAAAGGAGTAAATTCCTTTATGGTTCATTGCTTATAAAGGATTTTACAAGGATGGTGGAAATCTCAAGCGTATTGCTTGGGGACTGGACGTAGGCACGGGTTGTGGCCAAACCAGTATAAATCCAGTTTTGCATTCTCTCTTCCCTTAATCTCTTTTACTTTCTGTTGTGTTCATATTTCTTTAAAGTTACTTCTCCTTATTTATTATTCGAGTAACTTATAATTAAAGAAATAATTGAATCTAGGGAATATCCAAGAAAGGGAAATTTTCAATTAGGAATAGTCAACGAAATCTTAATTCAACCCCCCCCCCCCTCCCCATCTTAAAATTTCTGAGGCCACTTGTCCAACACTAAGAGAGAGATATAGATAGGTAAGGGGAGTTTATTGTTTGTTTACAGCTTTTGATATCATAGTTGGGGTCAAGGAACCTAACTAGGGGGATGTATGCCTATCCCTGTTGCATGTTGGTTTTCAAGAAAACAATGTTTTTGACTAATGGGATGTGATATATCTATTATTGATGAATAACATTATTGTTTCTATTAGACTTGTGTAGTCTAAAGACCTAGGGAGTGTGAATCTCAAACATGAACTGTATATGTATATGCGGAGTGTGACTTACTGATGATATTTCTATTGTTGACATTAATTGATATGAGGTGATGTTGATGTTTATGATGATATTGATATGAGATGATGTTGTTATTGATGATTATGTCAATATGCATTGATGTTGTTATTGATGATTATGTTAATATGAGATGATGTTGTTGTTGTTGATAATATCATTGAGATGAGATGATGTTGATGTTGAGAGTGATATTGAGATGAAATGTTGATGGTGTTGAAAATGCACTGTGATGATGTTATGTTGTGTATGTACATGGGGGGTGCAGTGACCTTGTTGGATATCCCTCATGGGGGAAATAGAGTGGTTAAAGAGTTTTAAGCATCTCTAGAGGGGGATGACTTAGAATCTTTAATTATCCACAGTCAGTGCATTGGTGGTGCACATGTTTCATACGTTGTATGTTGTGTATGTACATGGGGGGTGCAATGACCTTGTTGGATATCCCTGGTGGGGGAAATAGAGTGGTTAAAGAGTTTTAAGCATCTCTGAAGGGGGATGGCTTAGAATCTTTAATTATTCACGGTCAGTGCATTGATGGTGCCCATGTTTCATGATTCATATGACATAGAAATAGTATAAACTTTGTCAGTAAGTACTTGTAGTTTCTCATGAGGAGGAATGTAGAAGCAAGCTTCATGATGAATCAAGATTGATTCAAAGAAGTTTTGATGATAACAAAGGTGATGACAAAAAGCTCAAAGATCAAGAACAATTCATGATAACAAAGATGATGATCTCAAGAATCATAGAATGAGTTCAAGATTGAATCAAGAACACTTCAAGGTTCAAAGAGAAAATTTGATTTCAAGAATCAAGAATCAAGTTTCAAGATTCAAGTTCCAAGAATCAAGATCAAGATTCAAGACTCAAGATTCAAGAATCAAGAAAAGACTTAATCAAGATAAGTATGAAAAAGTTTTTTTTCAAAAACTGAGTAGCACATGGATTTTTCTCAAAACTTGTTTACCAAAGAGTTTTTACTCTCTGGTAATCAATTACCAGATTGTTGTAATCGATCACCAGTAGCAAAATGTTTTTGAAAAAGTTTTCAACTGAATTTACAACGTTCCAATTGATTTCAAAAAGTTGTAATCAATTACAATGTTTTGGTAATCGATTACCAGTGTGCTTGAACGTTGAAATTCAAATTCAAATGTGAAGAGTCACATCCTTTCACAAAAAAGCTTTGTGTAATCGATTACACTGATTTGGTAATCGATTACCAGTGATAGTATCTAAACAAATCAAAAGATGTAACTCTTCAAATAGTTTTTGACTTTTTCAAATTGGTTTTAAGTTTTTCTAAAAGTCATAACTCTTCTAATGGTTCTCTTGACCAGACATGAAGAGTCTATAAAAGCAAGGCTTTGTTTTACATTTCAAAAAAATCTATCAATCAATCTTTGCAATCTATCTTTTCCAATTCAATCTTTACCCAAGCAATTTTTCCACATTGATTTCTAAGTCTCTTTGAACTTCTTCTTCTTCTTCCTTGTGCCAAAAGCTTTCAAAAGTTTTTTGGTTTTCCAAACCTTGAAAACTTGTGTTATTCATCTTTTTCATTCTCTTCTCCCTTTGCCAAAAAGAATTCGCCAAGGACTAACCGCTTGAATTCTTTTTGTGTCTCTCTTCTCCCTTTTCCAAAAGAACAAAGGACTAACCGCCTGAATTCTTTTGTGTCTCCCTTCTCCCTTGTCAAAGAATTCAAAACGACACAGTCTGAGAATTCTTTTGATTCTTCCCTTTCCCATATACAAAAGATTTCAAAGGACTAATCGCCAAAGAATTCTTTTGTATCCCCATTCATAAAGTTTCAAAGGTTTAACCGCCTCAGATCTTTGTCTTAACACATTAGAGGTTACATCCTTTGTGGTACAAGTAGAGGGTACATCTACTTGGGTTTGACTGAGAACAAGAGAGGGTACATCTCTTGTGGATCAGTTCTAGTGGAGGGTACATCCACTAGGTTTTTCAAAGAGAACAAGGGAGGGTACATCCCTTGTGGATCTTTGCTTGTAAAAGGATTTTTACAAGGTTGAAAGAAATCTCAAGGACCGCAAGTCGCTTGGGGACTGGATGTAGGCACGGGTTGTTGCCGAACCAGTATAAAAACTCTTGTGTGTTTGTCTCCTTCTTTCCTACTCTTTTAATTTCCGTTGTGCACTTTAATTTCCGCTTTTACTTTTGGTTAAGTTTCTTTTCTGTTCTTCATTTACTTAACAACATAGTAAAAGCCTTAGAAGAGTAAATTTTTAATTAGTAAAGGTTTAGGAATAATTAATTCAACCCCCCCCCCCCTTCTTAATTATTCTGAGGCCACTCGATCCAACAAGGAATACTTGTATTTGGGGGCATGTCACTAGGTTTGGAACTCCCTTGAGACTCAGGTTGATCATCGTAGGGGGGGGAGTTGCATGTGCTCGATAAGGTGACCTCGACACTTACTGCGTAGTTTTCCTAAGTGAGAGTGTCGTGTGGACACGCTTAGGATATTTCCTTGGGGATGGTACCACATTGCATTTGAGAGTTAAGGTCAGGTGCATGCATCATACTGAGCATGATTAATTGGAACTATGGACTAATGATGACTATTTGTTGAGTGTGTGTTGGACTAGTGAATGTTTGTGTAAGCTTATGATATTTGTTAATGTTTTCTTACTATTTTTGGTTATTTGATCTTTGTATTAATTTTTTTTATAATAGACTCACCCCTCGTAATTTTTGTATCGTGTGGTTGGTATCTGTGATGATCGCGAACCTTTGTTCGTGAGAGCAAAATGACAGCAGTAGAGTACGAGAAGTGAGATTCTTTTGTGGAGTCGCCAAGCCGACGTGATGACGTTGGGATTATTTTGGGAGAGAGTTGTGTTTTGTTAATCAACTTCTCCGTAGCTGGTTACATAATTCTTTTTTTGAATTAAGGATGTAAATCACATATTTAAGTATATGTATGAACAAATTTACTTTTCATTATGTGAATGATGTGTACTAAGTTACTATGCCTATATATATATATATATATATATTCATTTAAGTAATGGTGCGTTGTTTGGGAATGTATATCATGAAAAAATTTACTTTAATTTTTCATAAGCAAATTAACGGAGTTTTCATTTAAAAATTGAAATTATCATGGTTTAGAGTGGTGATATCATAGTGACGAGGCGGGTCGTTACAGTAGATACTAATTTTGTAAAAACTTTATTTGGCAAATAAGTTACTGCTTCTAAAGCATATATGTACATAAACTTACTAGAAGATCATAGGTAACTTGATTCTCATAGGCAATTAGCATATTAAGCATCTTACGCATGAGAACAATTCTTAGGTAACAATATTAATCGTCATAATTGGATCCAACCAATTTTGTTTCAATATTTCTTTATGTGGGAAATTCCTTAAAACTATGAATGAGTCACTTGGTTGTCAAGTCGTTTCTCAAACATATTCTAAGGCAGAATATATCACATATATTTTTCTAAGACATGATGTATCACATACACTTTGAATAATAATCATACCAAATAAGTATCTGGTTGTCAGGTCAATCCTATGAGTATCTACAAATTAAATTTAATACTCCCCAGGTAGTCCATATGTTTAGTATAAAAAAATTTTGATTATATTGATTAATTATAAGTCACTTGGTTGTCAGGTCGTTTCTTATTATTAATTAAATAAATAACTTGCATCACATGCTTTTATTTTAAGCTACAAGTCTCCTGGTTGTCAGATTGTTCCTTGTAATAAAAATAATTTTCGTCACATGCTCCAATTAATTTACAAATTACAAGTCTCTTGTTAGTCAAATCGTTCCTTGTAATAAAACAAATCAAAATATTTTGCATCATATGTTCCAATTTATTTTCAAAACCACAAGTTTCATGATATTCTAGTCGTTCCTTGTAATTAAACAATTTAATATATAAAACATACTTGATAATATATCACCATATATAAAACACATATCATCATATGTATTGTCATAAAGACTATAAACAACATGTGGAGAAACAAAATTTTGCTCCTAAAATAAGATTTTTATAGTCATTGACCAGATACAACTTGAATTAAATCATTTCAATTCGAAATCTTATTTCTATGTTAGTTGTTTGGAATGAATTAACTTTTGTTGTCAACTTCTTTGACAAGTAGAACAAAGAAAAAAAAACTTAAAATGAATTCGGTGCTTCTATTCTAAGAGAATAATAATAAGAGAAGAAGTAATTGTATTTTTTTTATGTGCAATCTAAGGCTCTTATAGCACACGAAAGGAAATTTCTTTTTCTAACAATCTGGAAAAACTCACCGTACATTTTCTCTCTTGTTTCTATCTAATGTTTAAATTTAAAAACAAAATCCAATTGTTTGTTTCTATTGCTGGCTATTAACATATTTAAATTTAAAATAAAATCCTTTTTTCTATCTTCCAACTATTAGCATATTTAAATTTAAAAACAAAATCCATTTATGTTTCTATTTGTCAACTACTAACATATTTAAACCTAAAAGAAAATCCTTTTTTATTTCTATATGCCAACTATTAGCATATTAAAAACAATCTTTTTTGTCTCTAATCAATAAATCAAATATTCTCATGCAGAAAAATATAATCAAAAGGATATATGATATCACATATTATTAACTTTTATCGCAATAATCAAAATCTTGGTACAATACTATAAATTATATAGTACGATATATCTCTATATATTGCAATCACATAATATATCTTATATATATTGTATGTATATAATAATATAATAAAATTTTGCATATATTATCAATATAATATAACAATCTAATTAATAAGTCAAATATCTCTATGCAGAAGGATATATCATATGGTCAACATAATATCATATAGTATTGAATTTATCATAATAATAAAAAAATTTGGTACAATCCTATAAATTATATACTGCAATATATATCTATATATTGCAATCATATAATATATCTGATATATTATGTGTGTGTGAATATATATATATATATATATATATATATATATATATATATATATATATATATATATATATAATAACAATCATGAAAAGAAATCATCAATCAAAATTGACACATATCAATATTAATAATGAATTATAGATCAAATTAAATATCTCTCCAAATACATGATATATATTGATGTACAAAAACGTGAGATATTTATTTTAGAAATTTTAAACATCTAAACAAATATATCACAATATATAAATGTATACTTTGTGAACAACTTCAATGCACACTTGAATACTTCAACTTTCTAACGGCAACCAAAATAAATATAAGCAGCACTGTTCATGCCAATTATCAACTGTGTATACTATAAGATTAATATAACAAAGTCATAGAACGAATATGCACACTGGTTCAATAGATATGCACGTAACAACGAACTACAAAATTATACAAGTAAGAAAAAACAATTTTTAATCCGACCAGACTATAAAACCATAAAGTCTCACATACAATCATAATAAGCATTATGTGCAAGCAAATAAAATTTGAAATTTTGTCACAAATTCGTAAATATAATTTAAACACAAAAGAACCTTGCTTTGATACCAATTGAAGGAAGAATGGGTGTTCAAAACACGCACAATGGAAAATTAAGTTCTATGTTGCATTTAAATTATATTGAATAAGACAACATATTAAATTTGTACATGTTGATGAGCTCTTGAAGCAACAAAATTTTTCTTCTATAATGTAAAAAATCTGTGTGTATCCACATCTAGACCAATTTCTGATATCTTTGATGAGTGGAACTCTAAAAAACAAACTCTCTTTCTACTTTTTAGGTCTAAAACTAGGCGAAATTTTCTAGTTTGTTTTTGGTACACTTTGTCTCAAGTAGATGCTTTTATCTATAATGCTAGAGAGACATGGATTTATGTCTTTTTTCAAAGAAAAAAAAAAGAAAAGATTTTATTCAAAATAATTTCATATATTTTTACCTTTATAAAAATAAAAATTATCTCATATCTTTTAATTTAAGAAATTTTATGGTACAAGACAAAGATAATTCATAATTAATCACATGACTAATTACAATAATTAATCACATGATCTAATCTTCATATGTAACAATAGACTATTATTCTTATTTTATGGACAACTTCCATATTTATAAAATAATACTTATTTTCTATATTAATTATAGTCTTGGTGCTACAAAAGAATATAAGAATATTTCACTAAAATATTTGTTTGATTAAATTAAATTCTTTAATTTAATTATCAAATAAATTATTTTCTTTTGCAAAGATTAGAACACTCAGTTTGTGTGAGACCCCATACATTCAATACTAAACCGATAGTAAATTAATCATAATTAATTTACTAATTAAGGTAGGCGTCTAACAACACTACTTAACATCTGAATAGCAAGACCTAACATTTTTTACCTTCGAGAAACAGTAGGAGAATAATGTAATATTTTCTTTCATCATTTACTGCTCAAGGTTAACTCTAGAGTATAATATTATTGTCAAACTCTAATAAGTTAACATATTTAATCAATGAATGACTTAAGAATTTTTTTTTCTTTTTTCATCCAATTGCCTTGGGCAAGGTCTTAATTGTATCATAGAGATCAAACTCATTACCTATGATTGATGGATTCCTTCTTGATTAATCATTAATTCTACAAGTATCTAATCATATCCAATATTCATTCAACTGGTGTCCCAAGGCAATAGGTGTCCGAAATTAAAATATAACAAATAATTTGTTAATTACTATGATAATCTCAAGTCGAACGAAACTATTATATTTCTTCTTGAGAACTTCCTATTGACTTATCAAGGTAATATTAACTATTAGGAATTTTCAATTAAGTCAGTTCAATGATGACATCCACATATACATCATCTATATATGCAATTTAATAAAGAAGATCTATTTATCTTTATCCAATAAAGACCATTACATGTATATTGATCTATTTGGATTATTGATGTCTTATTCACAATAATCCTACGATCAAGAACAATTTAGATTAAAATTATAAAAGACTTATTTCTCATTATCATAATCTCTATCATTATAATAAGCCTCTAATTTCAATCAAGGACTTGTCATATTAACAATTTAATAAAACAATAAATATGATAATAAAATAAAGAACAATTCTTTACTAAAAATTATAACATGATAGATTGGATCTTGAGCATACATATTTGTCCCCAACATTATCAAAGTGTCAATGTAAGTTTAAGCTTTGAAGTTATGAATCATGATGTGGTAATTCCTAATATTGTTACAGATAGCAGCATATAGCTGAATGATAATTTTTGACACAAAATTTACATAAGTAAATAAGTAGATACCATACATAAGGGAATCATTTTTCGTTGAGGGCTTAGGGCAGAGAAACCACCTTCTTTGTTAGTAGCACTAGGTAGTAGTAGTAGCCCATTGGATTCCTTAGGAACAAATAGCACCTAATCAAAATCTATGAATTTAATGTTTGGAGCCAGAACCTTGTTCATGTTCTGCATGTCAGCAATGTAGAATTTAGGAGATTAGCAATCATCATTGGTGTATCGTTCAGTTGGACCGTATAGGTGACAACTACTTGAGACTCACTTTCTGAGCACCCACATGGAATCTGTATTGCTAAAGTCTCATTTGGATGCAATGTACGCTTAATTGGCCAAGCTTGGCCACTGAAAATTAGGTTTGAAACATTCGCAAAAGTGTCATGTGGCCTGTGGTGTTTTTGCACGAACAAGGTACCTTGATGGGGTAGTCTTGTTTGGGCCATGCATTATAGGTGTGATTTAGGAAGGAATGACCGAGTAAAAAGAGGCTATTTGTTTAATTGTGAGATTTTGGGATATGTGGTAAAGTGAGGCATTACATGTTCTGATCTTGGAAAAGCAATTCAAAGGAGCCAAGTTAGTTGTTTTGATTGGGACCTCAAAGGCAAAAACTATTGCAAAAGAAGTTGCCAACAAAGGGAAAAGAAGATAAAGAAGATGAGTGAATAAAATCATAGTTGTGAAGTAGAAACTCCCCTGGTGAAGGAGGAATACATAGAACTAGTTTTAAAGTGCATCCCTTGACTTTCTCATCACCACTTGGTTGTTGATTATTTCAAGAAACAAAAACTTTTAGTCCTCTAGATTTATATAATCTGAGACCCTTTTTTTGTAGGTATAGAAATAGGTGTCAAACATTATCATATGGTAGAGTCAACCATTGGTTCTCCCTATCCTGAACTGTATTAAGATGTTACCGTTGGAGCTAAAAATTATGTTTACAAGTTTTTGTTGGCTATAATATTGGTCTGTGAATTACGAGGATCATTAGAGGAGATTCTTTTGTGGAACCACCGATTGCAATACAAACCAAATAAAATACAGTTGAAACTAACAGCTATAGGTTCTATTATTCCTTCATATATGTCAATATGATGCCATCACTTGTCATACCAACTATTCTCTTACCATTCAACTTGTTTTTGACTATTATGTTATTGGTACGAAGTATTCACCAGCTTTGTAGATGATTAATTTCTATCGAAAAACCTAGCTGACCACCTTTAGTAGGGTTCTCCCCTCTCAACCACATTTTTTCCATCCACAAGACTCGAATCCAAAATCTTACTTAAGGGGATCGAGAGTCCCGTACCACTTAGATCAACTACTTATTGGTACCATTCAACTTGTTTAGTGCCACTTAAACCTTGATATTTTGTTAACACGCGTAGGGTAATGATAACATTGATCCTATTGTGGGAGGTCAAATTGAACTTTAACCAAATATTAAAAATATTAAGTTGAGGTGTTTCAAATTCATACTACATTGTTCTCAAGAATTTTGCTTTTTCTACTAAAAAAATCATGAACTGTCATTTCTTCAGGAATATTTCAATTGCATAAGCTGGGACCAGGTTGCCAGGTGCCCAAGTCTTTGTTTTCCTCGTCTGCTTCTAGTTCAAGTCACAACGCGTATTGTAACTAGTTATGTAACAATGAATTTTAGTAAAATCATAAGAAACTTTTGTTCACTCTTTTCCTTTAAGCAAGTTCAAGCTAATTCAAACAAGGCTTCACATTTTTGTGTTATCTCAAAGTTTGCAATGCCAATTTGTTACTAGGTTGTTGGCTGGTTCACATAATTTTTAGATTTAAATATATTTTTCATATAAAAATGAAGTTTTGATATTAAAATTGAAATAGACTATATTACTAGTATTAAAAACATATTAAACATGTTTTTTTAATGCTAAACGGGGTAAAAATAGAAGAAAAAAATACAAAATGAGAGGACTAAGGATGGAACTGAGTATAATGACTTTTATATAGCATGTAGCAACATGTCATTTCTAAAAAGACCAACAAAGACCACAATCATCCATCCTTTAGCTCTTCTCGTTTGTTTTGGGTCATTTATCCTATTGTTGATGAAAGTTTAAGATTACCCTTCTAAGAGTTAGTTGTTACATTGAACAAATCGCCTTATGAAAGAGCTAAAGTAAATTTGATTGAAACATTGAAAATGAGAAAATGTTAGCAACAACAACCAACCATACACTAGCAGACCACAAAGGTGCACCAAAAGACCCACATACCTCAATGACTATATTTAGCCACGTGCCAAACAATCAACAACAAGGCATCCCACTACTCTTCCACTACTCCACTATCATTCCTACAACTAAATTAGTTATAATAGAATTGGCATCCCACTACTCTTCCACTACTCCATTATCATTCTTGCAATTAAATCAGTTATACAAAATTGTTAGAATTTTGTTATCCTGCATAAGAACCACAACACTAGGTGCTTAGTTTTAATATAAATAAGTGTAAACAGTGGGAATGAGTATGAATGAAATTACTTGTCTTCTTCCTTTCCTCTTTAATTTATGCATTTTCTCTAATTTTCTTGCAATCCATTTTTGTATTTTAACAGTCGGTCTGACCCACCCACCATGTTGGAACATAATACTAGACAAATGACCACAAATCAATTGAGGACGTCGCCAATCGCCTAACTCAAAGCCAAGCCACCCTGACCCAAAACCATGCCACCTTATCCCAAGCTCATACCACCTTGTCCCAAACACAAATAGCCATGAATCTTAAATTTGATTCCATCCTCAAATGCTTGGCAGCCCTTACCACTTCCGTGTCTCCCAAATCGCCTTCAACACCTCTGCCCCCGCCTCCTTATCGACCTCCCGTTAAATTGGAGGTCCTACGATTTGACGACACAGACCCCATGGGTTGGATCTTTAAGGTTACCCAATTCTTCGATTACCAAGATCTCCCAGATCACGCAAGGCTCACGATGGCGTCGTTCTATATGGAAGGACACCCATTGTGCTAGTACCAGTGAATGTCCAGAAACAGTTTCCTCACCACCTGGCTAACCATGTCCAGCAACATGGTAGCGTCAACAAGTATCTAACAAAGTTCGAGCGACTAGCCAATAAGATTGTGGGTCTCTCTTCTTTTGCCCTCATGAGTTGATTCGTTTCCAAACTCACCCCAGAGCTACATCGGGAGGTCTAGGCCCTCTAACCCTCATCCCTTCCTCAGGCGGTCGCATTGGCCAAGCTTCAGGAGGACAAAATTAATGATCGACGTCACGGTCCTCGATTTTCCCCAATCCCTTCCCCGACACAACCTCATTCACCGTCAATTTCTCCCATGGGGCCCTTAAACCCTCGCATCCCCTTCAAGCGATTGACACCAGAGGAAATGGCAACTCGCCGAGACAAAGGCCTCTGCTACCAATGTGATGACAAATGGACCCCAGGTCATCATTGTCGACTGCGCCTCTACTCGCTTATCACGGACGATGACTTCGATGTCCTTGATCAGGGTGCTCTACCTGAGCCACTCAGATGCAATCCTCCCAAGGAGGGACCCCATCACCAGAGCCATGGCTAGGAGACTCCAGGAAGATTGGACCAAAGATGCAGGAAAAGACCCAAGGGTTCTCATGAGCCTTAGGGTAGATTTTGGGCCCATGGGCTAAGTATGAGTCCACATCTTTGTATATATTAGATTAGGATTTCATTATTTTTTTGGCCTTGTATTTAGGGTTTTATATTGCAGGGAGGATACCCCACAAGTTTAAGATACCCTAGTAATGTAGGATTTTTCAGCCCATGTATTTTAGGACACCTAGACTAGTTTTTGTATTAAAGGTAGTTTTGTGATTTCACATGCATTAAGTGTATTATTTGATGTGTGTGTTGGGAGAGAAATTTAATTGAATTGGGAGAAGCCCAATCCAATTAAATTTCGAACTAGCCTAAAGGGAGGTAAGTATTTGCTTGCTACACTTCATTGTCACATCATATAGTCATATTTTGTGCATGTCCTTCATGCTTTACATGTCTCATGACACCTAAGCACACTTTATGGAGAATCTTAGACTTGATTTTGGATTAGTGGGCTAAACCATAGTTGAAATTCACTAATCATAATTAGTAAAATTTTGGCTCCAAATTTGGCTCCACAAATTCAAATTCAAATTCAAGTGAAATTTGAATATAAATTCAAATTTTCCTCCAATTTTCTGTGACACTTAGGTTATAAATAGAGGTCTTGTGTGTGTATTTTTTTCAACTTTGATCATTTGAGAAATTAGACTTCAAATTTTAGACCTCATTTGAGGCATAAATTTTGTTCCCCCTTTTATTCATCTCCCTCCACTCATCTCCTGCCTTCAAGCTCTTATCCATGGCTTCCTATGGTGGTGAGTTTGTTCTTGACTCATCTTCTCCTTGAAGTGGCATCTCCAATCACCTTTCATCCTTCTCCATTCTACTGCCATTGATCTTCAAGAAGCAAAGGACTTCATTGATGAAGAAGATTCAAGGCCTACAAGCTCTACATAGAGCTACATTAACCTCACACTATCCCACCAACCCGAGTCATCACCCACCACATCCACCTCCTGCCAAACTCCAACCCCGGGAATGTTAAACCATATCAGTACCCATATTTTTGGAAGGAAGAATTGGAAAAGCAAGTTGCCACCATGCTCGATTCCAGCATGATTCAACCAACTCACGACTCGTTTTCATCTCTTGTTCTCCTTGTCAAAAAGAAGGACGACAGCTGGAGATGTTGTGTGGATTACAGAGCTTTAAATGCCATCACACTCAAGGACCGCTTCCCAATGCCAACAATTGACGAGCTCCTTGATGAATTGGGTCATGTCTCCTGGTTCTCAAAGTTGGACATGCGACAAGGATTTCATCAAATCAAAATGGCGAAAGAAGACATTCACAAGACGGCATTATGAACCCACCACGGCCACTACAAGTTCAAAGTCATGTTGTTCGGGCTCTGCAGCACACCATCAACGTTTCAGACCACCATGAATGACCTTCTACATCCTTTTTTCTAGAAATTTATTGCAATGTTTTTCGATGATATTCTGATCTATATAGAGGAGCAATTTTTGCTTCATTGTTCCAAATGTGTTTTTGTGAAAAATCAACTACACTACCTCGGCCACATCGTGTCTGCAAACGGCGTTGCTACGAACCTGTCTGAAATCCAAGCTATGCTTGACTAGCCTGTTCCCTCTTCTCCCTCTAAGTTATGTGGATTTCTGGGTTTGACTGGGTTCTACTGGAAATTCATCCACGCGTACACCATCATTGCAGCTTCACTAACTACCCTCCTTAGGAAGGATTGATTTAATTGGCAGGACGTATCGCAACAAGCTTTTGATCAGTTGAAGCACCTCATGACACAGGCGCTTGTGTTAGCCACCCTTGATTTCTCCCTTTCCTTCACCATCGAGATAGACACTTCTGGCACAGCCATGGGTGTTGTTCTTCTCCAGAATTCGCATCCCATTGCTTATTACAATAAAGCCTTTTGCCCTAGTCTCCAACGGGCTTCCACTTACGTTCGCAAACTCCACACCATCACTGCCACCATACACAAATGGCGCCACTACCTACTGGGCCACCCATTTGTGATCCTCACTGACCATCACAGTTTGAAAGATTTAATGTCACAAGTCATCCAGACCTCGGAGCAGCAGACATATTTGTACAAATTATTGGGGTATAATTACACAATCAAATAAGTCCAGTTCTAGCAATATTGTTGCTGACACCCTCTCCAAAATTCCGACATCTCCCCAACCCCAGTTGTTATTGTTATCCCTTCCCAATTTCACTTTTCTCGAGGATCTTCGCAACCCCCTTCGTGGTAACACCCAATATATGGAACCGATGCAACATATTCAATCTAACCCAACTTCACATCCTGATTTTTCAATTTAGTGCGGCCTTATTTTTCTTAAGGGTAAAATCTAGATTCCCACGAACTCTAAATTGACCTCATTGTTGCTGACAGAGTTCCATACTACTCCCTTAAGAGGCCACATGGGAGTGGCAAAGACACTTAACCGCCTCCAACAGAACTTCGTGTGGCCAAACATGCGTGCTGACATTCGTCAATATGTTTCTTAATGCCTGGTATGCCAACAAATGAAATATGAAACCCAGAAACCCACCAGATTGCTTCAGTCCTTACCAACACCATCGGTTGTATGGGAGAATCTATCCCTCAATTTCATCATGGGTTTGCCATTATCCAGTGGAGTCTCGACTATTCTAGTCGTTGTTGATAGATTTTCTAAAGGCATTCATTTTGGCACCCTTCTACCACATTACACCGCTTACAGGACAACATTTCTTTTCCGGGATATGGTGTGTAAGCTTCATGGGTTTCCTAGGAGTTTGGTTTCTGATAGGGACCCCATATTCATTAGCACGTTCTAGCAGGAATTGTTCCGATTAAGTGGTACTAAGCTTCGCGTGAGCACAGCGTACCACCCTCAAACGAACGGGCAAACAGAGGTCTTGAATCGGGTCCTTGAGCAATACCTGCGTTCTTACATCCATGACAAGCCTTCTCAGTGGGTCAAATTCCTTTCGCTAGCTAAATGTTGCTACAACACATCTGTTAACTCCAGTACTCGTTTTTCCTCCTTTGAGGTCATCTATGGCAGGCCGTCGCCATCAATTCCACACTACTTGGTAGGTTCTTCTACTATGGAGGCTACAAATGCTCTACTCTCGACCAAAGCTGATATGCATGCGACCCTGCAACGTCTCCTCCTTAAGACACAAACGACCATGAAAGTTGCAGCAGATGTTCATTGTCGTGACATTTAGTTCAACATCAATGACTGGGTATATCTTCAACTCTGCCCTTACCGCCGAACATCACTGGCCCCAACTTAATCCAAGCTCTCCAAACGCTATTATGGTTCATTTCGCATAGACGAACGAATTGGCCTGATTTCTTACCGACTTGCATTATTGGAATCCTCATGAATTTACCTTGTGTTCCACATTTCCTTGTTGAAACTTCATCAGGGCCAACTTCCTCATAATCCGGCCCATTTACCACCTATAAGTGAGGATCATTGTTCACCCCCCATTGCAGTTACTTTTTGTGCATTTATGTCTCGAGGAAATTTCAATGGGGGTTTATCGGAAAGCACACCGGATCGTCAAGTATTTAAAATTAAAATAGATGAATCCAAGTATCGAACACATGGAACTAATGCTAGCCTAAGTTAAGTTCAGAATAGAAGTATTGTTGAAAGAACATGTATAAGGGATAATTTCAAACAGAATTTAAACTAAACTTGTATGCTAAAAACTATAAAATGCAAGGTAAATAAAATGACAGCAGTAGGTAGATATGTTGGGTCTTTCTAACAAACAAGCTGATGCATAGAAATATATTTCTCTAATTGATCATGCTCTTGTGTTCTATGTTGTAACCTAAATTACTAAACCCTTGATCCTTCGTTAGGCTGAATATCCAAGCTTCGTTCGCAGATCCCTCATTTAAGACTACACCCGATATAGACAGCCCTCTTAGGTTTAGACTAACTTAAACCAGTGGCGGATCCAAGACCCTAAGTCAGTGGGTGCAAATTATAAAAAAAATAAAATCAGTGGGTTCAATTATATAAATTAAATAAAATAAAATATAAAAATATAAAATTTTATTTACAAATTTAGTCAATTTTAAAAAATAAGGGGGTGCAAGTGCACACCCTCAGACCAATGTAGGTCCGCCACTGACTTAAACTGAGTTTTGTCCGCAGATCTCTCATGTAAGACTAGACTCAACTCAAGTAGCTTACTAAAGTTTAGCCTAATTTAGCCTAAGCTTCGTCTGCAGATCCCTCATGTAAGACTAGGCTTAAACTAAACAGCATTATTGTAACAACATAATTAAAACCAAAACTTAATCCGCAGATCCCTCATGTAAGGTTAAGTGTCAATCCTACTTCAATCAAGTTCTAAGGCAACAATATATTTCCCAATGCTAAAGTCATCTAACTATGCACACAAGTGGGTGATCAGACCAAAAGCATACAAACATTAAACATTGAAGAAAGCATTGAACACAAAAAACATAACCTATTAAATATTAGGTATTTACATCAGTTGTTCATTAGAAATCCCCAACTAAGGTGTTTAGCCAATCATTACAAAGAAACCCTAATAATAAATGAGATTAAAAATAGAGAATGATAGTTCCTTACACAAGAAGGGGGATTCTTCCTCCTCTTTTCAGCATCTCACACCCACTCTCTACTCAATAATCTTTCTCAAATGACAAAACCTAGGCTTCAATACATAAGTTGCTCCTCTTTGCTGCTTCCATGGGCTCTTTTCCCGAAATAGGCATTGTGGCTATTGTCGAATTTTGTGCCCTAGACCTTATTCAAGTTGTTGTGCCCTAATTATGCACAAAATAGGCTTTAAATAGGCTCTGAAATCGTGACATTGCGCTTAGTACCACCCTCGCGCTTAGCGTGAGTAAGTGGGTTCGGGCTTAGCGCCAGTCTTGAGCTTAGCCTGGTTGAAGGCACCTGCTGCACTTAGCGCACTTATCTCGCGCTTAACGCGCGACTTTGATGCTGATGCTCTACCAGATTCTCCTTTGCGCTAAGCGCACTGAAGCTGCGCTTAGCAGTGGTTATGCGCTTAGCCCAACTGTTGAGCTTAGCCCAACTGCTACTTTTTGCAATTCAAACTTAGTCTCTTTTTCACCTAAAAATGCATAGATTTCATCATTAAATCCAATGGAAATGTTCTAGAGACAACATTAGCCATAAAACAAGATTTATTTACAAAATTTATTCCAAAATAATCATAAATTGGGGAACTATACAAGCTTTGAAAAATGATTTCTATACAAAAGTTAGTTGTATAAAGCGACTAACAATCATCATCCAGTTGTGCAACCACTTTATGTGTTGGATTGGAAGTGGGATAATTCTGTTTCCCCTCCAACCAAATTGGTTTTAGTCCAATGGTCTGGCTTGGCTCCAAAGGATACTACATGGGAAAGCTATGATCCTTGTGCAAATCTTATATGTTAGCAATTACAGCCAACCATACACTAGCAAACCACAAAGGTGCACCAAAAGACCCACATACCTCAATGACTATTTAGCCACGTACCAAACAATCAGCACCAAGGCATCCCACTACTCTTCCACTACTCCACTATCATTCCTGCAACTAAATCAGTTATACAAAATTGTTAGAATTTTGTTATCATGCACAAGAACCGTGACACTAGGTGCTTAGTTTCAATATAAATAAGTGTAAACAATGGGAATGAGTATGAATGAAATTACTTATCTTCTTCATTTGCTCTTTAATTTCTATGTTTTCTCTAATTTTCCTACAATCCATTTCTACATTGCATTGTAACAGAATAAGTTATGAATATCGAGATGTGTACCTCGTTTATTGTTTAATCTTTTTTAGTTCTTAAAATTTTCATGCCTCATTGTTTTCTTTCGTTGTCCAGTTTATTTTTCATCATTTCAATTTTCTACTAAAGCAAACAAAATATATTTATTTGTGAAATTGTGATCATTGAGATTTAAAACCACTTATTTAAAAAATGTTTATAATGATGAAGGATATTTGAGAGCTAAACTTTGAAAAGCATTTCAAGAAAAGAATATTCCCCCTCCTTTTCATGGCGAGTGGTGGTGATACATGAATGTCATTATTTTTCTAAAACTCCTTGACCACCTATACTTTTTTTTGTCTTCCTATCACATTATACCACTATCTTTATCTTCCTATCACATAATATCATACTTACATTTTTGCTCTTCTATCTACTCTCTCCCCTAAGTGTCAATTAGCACCTTCATGTTCATGAACTTTTTCCTTTCATGGCCCTTTATATTTGAGCAAATAATGATATATGAATATTCTTATATATTGAACACTTTATTAATAATTATTATTTCTCTATATAATAATTATTAAACATTCTTATATATTAAACCATTTATATTACTTCTCTCTCTTTCTCTTTCTAAGTGTCAATTAGTACCTAAGTGCCCATAGATGATATGCAACTAGTTACTTCTAAGAATCATATCTAGGTGAACATGTTAACAAGAAAAGAAAATGATTTGAAAAGCTGCTTGACTCCCAAACGTTTTTGGACCACAATAGCATACAAAAATCGTGGGGATATGAATAGGCAGTTGAACAATCAGAGGTTAACAAAATCATTACCAATCTCAAGGAATGTGATAAAGCTAGAGTTGATCTATTGCAGAACAAATTGTGGCCAAAGGCCTGGTGGAGATTGTTAAGACAAGTCCAGATGCAAAGTGCACATGGAAAATGCAACCAAACACCAAAGATGATAATAATTTGAAAGTTTTGTACTGATGAGTTTCTAAAGGAATCTAGCCCTAATTGAAACCAGGGGTGTAATGCCTTGATTTTGCAAGACACTATGCCATCAGGTACCAAAGTGGAGAAAAGTTCAATGTTAATATTTTTGTACTATATTAGAATTAGATTACAATTAATCTGAGATCACTGTTTTAACTAGGATTTCTTAGAACAGAAACCACTTGATATGTTTTCACTAGCTAAACACAGATCACCATACATTGCCTTTCTTCGGACATAGCAATTTACTGAACAATAAAAGATGCTAAGACAAAATTTAGCCTTGAATCAGTAACTCAGTTACATAGTGCATAGTAAAGAAAGAATGGAAGGAGAGAAAGAAATCCGCTGTACATTTTTTGGGCCATATGTGGTAAAGGTCATCATGGTTCAGTATTCAGTAAGCAGGAAGAGATGCTAAGCTGCTCGTTATGCAATTTTCAATGCCCTGGACATCTAGAGCGACATATCACCCCCCAATTCGCTGATAACTTTCTCCACCTTAACCAACATGTCTAATAACAAGAAAATGGATCATGAGTTTCTTGGACACAATATGGCAGACCATATAATATTAACAAAAGAATGGATGTAGCACAAGACCTATAGTAAAAACTACCAGTGATATGAGGTACATAGAGCTACAGACGGGGTACATAAAATGATTCATATTCAAACCAAAGAAAAATGAGGAACTTTCAGAATTTTCCATTCATGTTCTACCCTAGGACGGGAGAAGGGGGAAAAAGGAACTAAATAAATAAAATGGCACATCAACCAATGTAAGAGACTGAATCAATAAGAAAGAGGGATTGCTACCTTGGAAGGATGAATCTTCCATGTACCTCTGCATCAAAGGGAAAGAAATATCAGGAACAACAAACGATTAGTAGAGAAGTTGCACTCTCCAAATATTTACAACTTAGAAAACTTATATTATGATGAGCATCATGACAATGCAAATATGTTGACCAAAGCATCAACCAGTATCTAAGCAAAAATTTAAAAATATGTACCACAATTTGGGATTTGAGCTCAATTTCCTCCGAAACAATTGATTGAGCTGCAACAAATGATTTGAGCTCAATTTTATCAGAAAAGGTTGGTTGAGCTGCAACATATGATTTTATTCAAATGAAATAGGTTGTAATAGAAATCAGAAAATATTAGCTTAAAGCAAAAAAGCTCACGAACCATGGTTGTTCTGAGAGCAATCCATAAGTAGTGTGGAAAAACTGGGTGGCAAGGCTGGGAGCATGCCTTCAAAGTTGTGACCAGATGTTGTTCCCTTTTCTTGAGATCCTAAAGGTCGCCCCACCTCATTATTTGCATATAATGGCAATTGTGGAATGTAATTGTCAACTGGAGTCATAAAGCTCAGATCCTCACAAGCTCTACAAATACAGCAAGTCTCCGTAAATATTATCCAGTCTCCAACACAATTAAGTCAAGTAATACTTCAGTATAGGTAATGAGAATCATGTATCTACTCTAGACAAATATGGGAAAACAGAAAACAGATCAGTAAAAGGCTATTTAACAATCTATCAAGGCCTAAGAACTCAGTTACATCCTCTCATTCCTCCAATCACACAAAACTCTTTTGTACCTGCTGTGGGAGAGCTTGTTTGTTGACATGAACTCTGACTGCGACGAAATTTCAGAACCAAAGTCGGTATTCAAAGGTTCTGGGTCTTTGTCACCTTTCAGAATCTCCTGCAAAGCAACACAATCAACAAGAATTGACAAGGGAAGAATATGGTTATAGAATTGCAGACCCCAGGTTTCACGCTTTTTTTTTCAATGGTGATTGCTATATTATGATAAGCAATCATTACCTTCAAAACATTGATAAATGACTCTGCTTCATAGATTGTTGGAAATCGCATAGCAAACTTTTGAATCTGCCAGAGAAAATTAGCTGTGTAAAACTTAAATCAACTATCTATTGATCAATTTAACCAGGAAAAACACCATTGAATAGTGTCACACACTCTACCAACCCAACCACTACCACCACCACCACCACCACAAGATTTTACAATTAGAAAAGCAAGAATCAACACTGTATTTCCAGTTTGTTACTGATGTTATACAAATCACAAGTGAACAAAATTAAAGGAGTAATCATAGAGTTATGTTATCTCTAAAGTTTACACAATTTATAGAGCGAAACTAACAAATCCTGCTGCGCAATCCAATGAAAATGAATTCTATTTCTACCACACAAGCATAATTTAACTAAATGCATGGTTTCCAATTTTAGGTATCCAAAATCATATTGAAATACCAACTAACGTGATTATAGGCAAATGTTTTCACATGTTTGGTCTCAAATTGAAGGTTGATTTTGAGTCCAAAATTGATTGCCAATTCTTTAGGTAACTTTAACTTTTGCATTGAATCAAAAATGAAAAATCTGTACTACGTTTCATAACTTAATTTTAGAATAAAAACATAAACCGCTTCAATTCAAAGCCAATTTCAACTCGACTCTAATGTTTACATTAAATGTCATTTAAAATCAACGCAAATTTCAGATCCAAACACACACGCACAATCTAAAGATCACTTTGAATATCAAGTCCGTGATTGAAGAACAAGAATCTTGCCTCGCCTAGGGAATCTCTGTAGCTAACGATCACAGTCCTGATGCCCCTGGCAGGGTATCCAGAGACGCACGACACCTGAGGCCACGTGAAATGCAGCTTCGTCACATAGTGCTCCTCCTGCCACAATTTGCAAACACAGCGAGTTCACAATTCAAAATCAAATTCGACGCGTAATCGTCGGAACGAAACAAGCAAGGTTACGGTTATTAGTATTGAAAGGAATCGAGGAACTGACGAGGAGAGCGGCGTTGAAGGAGACGGTGAGGAGGAGGTGGGAGAGGGAGAGGCGGAGGAAGGCGACGGAGGAGGAGGAGATCCAGTTGCCGCGGGGAGAGAGGTTGCGGAGGCGAGGAGGGAGGGGAAGGAGATCAGAAGAGGGAGGGAGAGTGGGATAGGGGATGAAGCGAGCGAAGCAGATCTCCCACTGCTCTCTCAGCCTCGCCGAGTTCTTGTTGGAGTGTTCTATTACTGCCAGATTGCCCGCCATTTTTTCCCTTCTTTCAATTCAAATGCTCTCTTTTTTTAACTTGAGGTTACTTTTATTTATATATGCGGTACCAAAATGCCTACGCGCGGGGACGGGGCGCGCTACGGTTTCTTTCTTTTGGGGATGCCGCACGCACAGTCTCTGCCGTGGTGACTCTCTAGTTTCTACTCTCCTGTTCTTTAATCGTGTTATTGACACTCATATTTTACCCATGATTAATTTCCTAACAGAATCTGATCAACATCACTGAAATTTCTTCCCAGTCATATTTTTTCTATTCATAAAATTTAAATTCAAAATCTCACTTAGAAAAGATCAAACTTATATTCACACATTGTCTTCCTTTTTTTAAGTTAAAAACTTGTTATATCATTAAACACGAAATTTTACTGCACTGCAATATTTTATTAGGATATATGGAGATTCTTCTAGAATACCCCAATGCTCTCAATGAAAAGGGAGAACATTCACGGCAAACCGATCAAATGGGAGTATTTTTTTTTTTTTTTTGTTAATTATCGTTTGGGATTAATTTAAAATTATTATTAAAAATGGGATAAATCATAATATATTTTTATTTTTAAAATATTTTACTACTTCAATTTTTTTTTAAATTACGACTTTTAAGTCGTAGGCCATTTTATTTTTGTTTTTATGACTTTAAAATGGTTTGTGCTTTTTAAAAAAATTTATAGAAGTCATAAATTCATGTATGATTTCTATTTTTTTGTTTTTCATATATTTTTTTAAAAAAATTATAAATAATTTTTTAATTTAATTATTTAATAAATAAATGTTTTTTACTTGTTTAGTTTTATTTAATATTTTGTATCTATAATTTTATATGATTTTATTTAATATTTTCTATATTTTTTACTAATGTTTAAGGATTACTATTTGTTTGTAAATTAAAAAAATGCAAAAGACTTAAATTTAAATGAAAATATTAAAATGTATTACATGTTTGTTTAACAAAAATATTAATAATGGGATGATGTCCCACAACGAGTTTTTCTAGATGTGTTGAGGTCTCTCATCTTGTTACACTAGATTTGTTGGTGGTTGTTGACCTCTTATTCTACAATCTCTTCTTCATCTTGTTCTAGGAAACACAAAGAAATACTTAACATGAAAATTAAGAAATGAACCTCATTCATATGTAATCTATCCAATATGATGTGTATCAGTCTGACTGAATTGATGGGAATGTTTGTTTGGGTCATCGGTTGAGACCACCTTCGTGCAAGGGGAAATCCAAGTCCTTCTTGTACTTTTTCGTCAGATAGGTCATGTATCTGTGGGGCAATGCATTTAATGAGGTCCGACACCCATGATTGTAGCAGCAATAAACATTCACCGATTTCAATTTGTAAAGGCTTTACAGTCTGATCTAGAGCTCGAAAAAGGGATGCTAATACTGTTGCACCCCAACTATAATGACTTGCCTCAGTCATGTTTGATGACAAAAGGAGATACATAAAATGAACTATTGCTCCTGATGTAAGATTCTTCAAGTTATCATTCATCAGCTTTAAAACAATAGTATACACTATCATTGATGACCTAAGATTCTTCATCATTCACGAGCACCATAATTGAAATTTTGTATGGTCATTTCTATACTCCATTTCATGCAAGCTAGGATTTTGCAATATTCACTTTCTTCTGTAATAATCACCAGCCTAACATGTTCCTTTCATGAGCCATAGTTGAAATGATGTATCCACCTTAGTTGAGAGCTAGCCTCTAATATGAGTTGCATCTCCCTTTTCCTGTTGTTCTACACCATCCTAACCTACATTCCCTTATTTTCCATGTGCACTAGTCTGTTACATTTCCTTATTTCCATTATTCATTCACGAGCTTGTTTGCATATTTTCTTCATGCAGGGAGGCATAGGATGACTTAGAAGTCGTAGCACATGGCTCGACTTCAAAGTCCTAACAATGGTCACAACTTCAACGTTTTATGGAGGGGGGTGGTTTTGTGGTTCAAAAGTCGGTGGGTAGGGCATGACTTTAAAGTGATTTTTAGTTTTTTTTAAAAAAATAAAATAGGTCATATGTAATTATTATTTTAGGGTTTTAGTTAATTAAAATTTTTATGTTATAAGTAAATATTTTGTTAGGTTTTACTTAATTAAAAAATATATATGTTGTAAGTAAATATTTTGTTAGGGTTTTAGTTAATTAAAAATGTTAAATGTTATAAATTAATATTATTTTAGGGTTTTACTTAATTAAAAAATTTATATGTTATAAGTAAATATTTTGTTAGGGTTTTAGTTAATTAAAAATGTTAAATGTTATAAATTAATATTATTTTAGGGTTTTAGTTATTTAAAAATGTTATATGTTATAAGTTAATATTTTGTTAGGTTTTTACTTAATTAAAACTTTTATATGTTATAAGTAAATATCTTGTTAGGGTTATAGTTAATTAAAAATGTTAAGTGTAATAAATTAATATTATTTTAGGGTTTTAGTTATTTAAAAATGTTATATGTTATAAGTTAATATTTTGTTAGGGTTTTACTTAATTAAAAAATTTATATGTTATAAGCAAATATTTTGTTAAGGTTTTACTTATTATTATTATTTATACAAAAATGTTATAAATTATAATTAATTAAATGCAAAAATACTATACATCAAATGAAAGTTGTGGAGGCTAAAATACTATTCACTATTCATGGAAAACGTACGACTTTCATCTTCATTCATCTTCATTATAAAAGGGATGATGGTTGGCACTCAAGGTCACTCGTATATCTTGTCATTTAACATTATAATCTTTCATATTTCACAAAATACTATTCATCTTTCTTCTTCACATTTTCTTTATGATCTTCCTGGTATGTTTTTTATTTAACGTTAGATACTATAAATTATTTACATTTTGACTAATAAGTTACATTTTTATTTGTTCAGAGATGGCTAGTGAAAAACCCATAATAAGAGATAATATTAACGACTTTAGTGACGAGGATAAAGAGAACGATGTTCACGAAAGTGTAGAACCAAGCAATCAAAGTCAGTGTGAGTCATCTTCATATTTTAAAACTATTAATAACCAACTTTCAAAAGATCTACAATACTCAAACCCTTATCAAAACAGAGGGAGTGACAGTACGAATAATCTTTATGAATGCATGATATTTGAATCAAAAAAAGCAACTGTGAATGCCATTTAGCAATTTCATTTTCTACATTCATTTAATTTTGATGTTGAAGAAAACAAGCGTTACAAATATGTTGTTAAGTGTAATCAATATGATAATGGATGTTGTTGGAGGGCGAGAGCATCCTTCAACAAAATACGCAGGAGGTGGGAGATGAAGAAAATAAATGGTATTAAAACTTGTACAACTTCACTCATATCACAAGATCATGTTAGGTTAGACTCATCTGTAATTGCTCATAATATTGTTCACTTAGTGAAAAAAATCTTGGTATCCAAATCAAAACCTTGATTGCAGACTTGCTACAACTCTTTAGTGATATTGTGACATACAAAAAAGCCTAGACAGCTGTCATACCCTAATTTCGTCCTAGGACCATTGTTTGATGGCATGCAACCTTCGCTTGATCGCCTCAAGGTACTTAACATCCATCGTTAGATAATCCACAACGTTCCGCGACATTCTGAAAGTAAAAAAGAAGCATTGTTGCACAATCTGTAGAATTCCGCAACATTTCGGAAGTCAAGAAGAGCCTTGTTGCGTAATTCGTAAAGTTTCGCAAAATTTCGGAAAGGAAATGTGTGTCGTTACGTAATCCGTAAAGTTCCGTAACATTTCTGGAAGAAATCGGTAAAAAAAACATGAAAACGGGAGTGTATTTAGCAAACTGGGAATGTGTAAATAAATAGGAGTGCATTTAGCAAAGGGGGGGTGAACTTATCAAGATCCTCCATGTTTTGTTAGAAAATGGTTTCTGGAGCTTCCAAGGCTTTCGCAATGTTTCCGTAAAATTCCTAAAACTTTGAGTAAGCCTATTTCACTTAATATTGGTGAAAGAGAAGAGGAAAAAGAGGGAAATCAAATCCTATATGCTTGCTTAAGGCTTCCGTAATGCTTCCGTAAAATTCCTAAAACCCTAAATAAACATATTTCACTTAATATGGGTGAGAAGGAAGAGAAAAAAAAAGAAGAAAGTCAATTCCTATATGCTTTTGTAACCTTTCCGTAAATTACGAAAGAAAGGGGGTGAACTTATCAAAAGGGGGATGCAAATAGCAATTTTCAAAATTTCGAATTTCGAAGCAGGGTTGCTTCTGGAGGAAGCAACCCAGCTCGCCTGGGCGAGCTGGGCGGCAACCTCCTCCCCCATTTTCCTATAAATAGGCGAAGAAAGGTTGTTCCAAATATCCCTAACCCCCTTGGCTATGCATTTCAGCTATTTTGGGTAAAAAAATTGTTTCCGTGAAGAAAATCCAAGCCGAAGTGCTTCCATAACGCTTCCGAGACGTTTCCGTGAGCAAATCCGTGAAGATTTTCCGTCATTCTTCACCGTTCTTCGTTCTTCGTTCTTCAACGGGTAAGTTTTCGAATCCGAGACTTTCAATTCATTTCTTGTTTTTTTAGCTTTCATCTTCATTTCGTTCATTTTCGGTTTTCTTTTCTTCCATTTTTAACAAGCTTTAACTGATCGTTTAAGCCGTTATCTCGCCTAATAAATGATAAAATGAATTTCAACCGATCATTTGTGTTGTAATCTCGTTTAATCATTGTTAAAATAAAATCTAACCGATCGTTCACGTTGTAACCTCAGTTAAACCAAAAAAGGCAAAATAATAATAAAATAATCAAAATATCTTGAAAAATAATAATAAAATAATCAAAATATCTTTGAATAAAATAATAAAAAAAATCAATCGGAGGTTTTTCTTTAGAAGTTTCCTTGGATCAATTGACTAATAACCAAAGTGAAACTAAGGCTAAAATCAACTCACAAATCTAGTTTTGTCCGCAAAAGTCACTAAAAACCGTTTTAAGGTCCAACGCCTTAAATGATCCTCTTTACTTTTATCGGTTAACATGGACCGTTCAAAAACATAAAATCAACATGTAACTTTACCGCTTTTGCAAGAACTACGTAGGTCTGATTTCCTCATCGCAATTGAGGATACGTAGGAGCAAAAGCCCCGCTTTTATCGACCACCCCAAGAGATCGTTAAGGGTCCAACACCTTAATGTTTCTCTCCTTTCAAAAATAAAGAGATCGTTAATGGTCCAACACCTTAATGTTTCTCTCCTTTCAAAAGAATCAAAAGATCGTTTAAATGGTCCAACGCCTTAAACGACTTTTGTTCGGTCAAAATATATCTTGCAAAAAAGATAAAAACAACTTAACCAACATTTAGTTCTCGAAGAACTACGTAGATCTGATTTCCTTACCACAATTGAGGAATACGTAGGAGCAAGGGAAACACCCTTGTCGACCACAAAAAGATAAAAAATACAAAAGGCATAAAAAGACATAAAAACGTAAAAGGGAAAATAAAACAAATTGAAGTCATATTTGCACATTTGATTAAAAGGCTGTCGTCCCTTGTGACGGACGCGTGAGGTGCTAATACCTTCCCCGTGCGTAAATACAACTCCTGAACCTTTCACACTTAAAGTTCATAGACCACACCTTTTTCGGTTTTTCCGACGTTTTCCTTGAATAAACGTTGGTGGCGACTCCGCGCGCCTTCCTCCCTTGGAAGACGCACCCGCGAGCCCCGCGTCGCCTTCCCGCCGAAGGGTAGGTTGCGACAACAACTAAATAGAAAGCACTTGAAATTGCATTTGGAAGTTGGGAAGAATCACACAGTTATCTGTCTGTATGGATGACAGTTGCTCAACACTTTGTACCAAGTACAATTGTTAGATACAAAACAACCACTTCAATGGAGGATGAGTCTTCTAAGGTGATTCTTAATTGTGTATTTTAGGTTTTTAAGCCATGCATTGAAGGCTTTCAATATTGCAAGTCAATTGTGCAAGTAGATGGGACATTTTAAACTAGAAAGTATCATGGTACTTTGTTGAATTCCATTGGACAAGATGGTAGTAGAAACATTTTTCCATTTGCTTTTGCAATTTTTGAGAGCAAGAGCAAAGAAGCTTGAATGTGGTTCTTGCATTATTTGAGGAGATATGTTATACCTCAACCAAATTTTTGTATTATATCAGACAAGGGAACCAGTTTGCTAGCAGCTTTGCGATTAGAACGAGTTGGGTGGACTGGACCGGATGTATCTTCTGTGTATTGCATTCTCCTCATTGCATTAAATTTTAACAAACAATTTAAAAATGTTGACTCAAAAGAACAAGTCATCAATATGGGTAAGTTTATAACCATTTCATGCATCAAATTCTTGTATTATTACGTGTTCACCATATTTATTACTCATTGTTTTGTCTTTTACCATAGGATATGAGATGAGTAAACCGCGATTTGAGGCAAAGTTGCTCGCAATGCGATCAGAGTTTCCATGAGCAGCAGATTGGTTGGACCAAATTCCCAATAGTAAATGCACTTAGGCCTATGATGAAGGAAAACAGTATGAACATATGACTACCAACCTTGCCAAATGTATGAATTTTATTTTGAAAGGAGATCGAGCATTTCCTATTACTATCTTAGTCAATGAAACATTTAATAAAATAAATGACTAATTTGTTACTAATGGCATGAAAATCATGAATATGATAAAGGCATGACATAGGTACTCTGAAGAGATATATGTCATCATGCAAGAAAATCGACACATTGCTACCTCTTTGCATGTATGTTCAGGTTCAAGAAATTACAAATATGCGACTTGGACGATGAGCAATGACATGCACTATCAAATTGAACGAATGGTCTTGTGATTGTGGAGAATTTCAGGCACTTCGAATTCCTTGCTCACATGCAATTGCAGCGTGTGCTTCTTGCAATTTAAACTACAATGACTTTATTGACCCTATATACAAGTTGGAAAACATTTATAAAATTTTATCAGCATCACTTTCATTCCCTTGGAACCAAAGATAAATGTTGTCAATATTTGGGTCCATATTTTATGCATGATCCATCGAAACGATGAGAGACATCAAAAAGTCCAGCCACTACTCATATACATAATGAGATGGACGAACCAATTCCAAATAGGCCTAAGAAATGTTCATTGTGTAGAAGTAAATGACATAATCGTAATAACTGTCCATACAAGCAAATTGATGACTAATTACTCTTCTGTTTAATTTGTATTGTTCATTTTATATCAATGCATTATGTTGTTTTTATTTTAACAACTACTTTTATCACTAAACTATTTTCTGTTGTTAATATTAAAATAATTTATACGATAAAATTAATCAATACTATTGTATAAAATTATTAATTTACTTAATGATAATTGTAATAAAAAATTATTTTTTTTTAATATTATTTGATAAATTATAAGTTAATATTAGTAACAAAATATTTTAATATTTCATTTAAATTTAAGTCTTTTTAAATTTGTGGTGTCTTTTCCATTATTTTTTTAATTTACAAAATAACTTAAAAAATATAGAAAATATATTAAATAAAAAAATAGATAATATTAAAAAAATTAAATATAAAAAATATATTAAATAAAATAACATACCAAAAATTAAGAAAATTAAAAAAAAAACCATTTATAAAAATTTAGAAAATATATTAAATAAAAATATTGAAAAATATAAAAAATATTAAATAAAATCATATAAAAAATATTAAATAAAACTAAAAAATGTAAAGAAAACATTTTTTTTATTAAATGATTAAATTAAAAAACTATTTACAATTTTTTTTAAAGATGTACGAAAAAATAGAAGTCCTAAATGAATTTATCACTTCTATAAAAAAAATTTAAAAAAGTATAAACAACTTTAAAGTTATAAAGACATAAAAAAAAAGTGACCTACGACTTAGAAGTCCTAAATTTTTGTTTAAAAAAATATTAAAATTATAAAATATTTTATAACTTCAATTAAAAAAAATAAAAATCATAATATTAGTTATAACTTTCAACTCAAAAGTCGTAACAAATATTATCACTTATCTCATTTTTCAATAATATAATTCAAACTAACCCCAATAGTAATTAAAAAAAAAACTGTCCCCATCTAATCATTTCGCCCAACATTGAAATTAACAATTTTTTCTACAAACATAAAAATAAGTCTCAAGTAATTTCAAAAGAATTATTTGAACTTAGAATTATGTTCAAAGATACGGGTAGAATAATTTTATCGGAAAAATATGAACATTAAACTGTTAAATGCTTGGACTGCCTGAGAAATAAATAGTTAGTATCAAATCTTCATAAAGTAATGATGAAACTGACAATCTCAGTTCAAATTTAGTTTTTATATATAAAAAAATGATTTCGCTTAAAATTTAGAAATTTATAAGATATAGATAAAATTACTAAGAATTAAACATAGAAAAATACTTAAATAATTCAAATAATTAAAAAAATTTCATTTTTTTTATTTTAAGATGTAATCATAAATATAAATTAAGTCGTGACTAAAATTAAAATTGTTTGACCAAAAAGTTATAAATTCTATGTATAAACTTCCATTGATAGTAAGTTAAAGGACTTGGATATTTACTTTACGATGCGATAAAAATCTCCACGTGGAGATCTGGTTCTTAAGAATCATCAAGATTCTTATTGTTTCTTACAAAATAATTTTTTTTGTCTATCATACACAATAGTTGTTTCTTTATTTCTATCATGCCTGATCGTTTGTATTTCTATTTTTATCATGCACAATGATTTTTGCACTATTTATATGTTTTATCCGATCAAATTTTATGTATTATTGTAAGTATAAATTATATTGATAAATAAATATTTTAATTATTAATAAATTTTATATTTTCGTTATAAATTTTTTTAAACTAAAAAATATATAATTAATTATTTTTTTATTATTTTAAAATAATTTATAAATAAATATTAGAAAATAATTTCTGGTGGAATCTATAAAAAAAATTGTTTAAGTTCTTAAAATAAAATATATTATTAGAATAATATTTTTAAAAAATCTTAGAACTAAATCAAGAAAATGATTAATAACCCAAAATGAGAATGTTAACCGCTCCCTGATGACGTAAGCCAGGAACCATCAGCACATATAGTCGGCCAGTGGAAATCTCAGGGACTCTCGATCTATGAAACGGTGGTTTGTTTTTAAAATAGGAATTATGTTTTCTTCTAAGGGATTTGGTGAAAAGCTTTACTGGTCATGATTTCTAAGATGTTTTCTTAAATTCAAACAATATAAAATAAAAATTTTATTTTTCAGATGATCTGTAATTCGGCTATTAGAACCAAGCGATATTTAGACACTGATCAGTTATGTAAAATTATTTTATACTAACATTTAATCATAAATTACTGTCTGACTTTAAAAAATATTAAACTTATCATGATAAATTGTGATTAATGATTTTATAAAAAAAATTATATTATCAATGCATAACTTTTTTTCTTTATTACTATTCTTATAAATCAAAGATATATAATAAACATAAAAATTTTATTTATCTAAAAATAAATCGGAAAGGATCGAGTGAAATACAGAACGTGCAGGTACAATAAAAGTCTTGATCTCAAAGTTGTTTTTCTTCAAATGCATTTAGATTATTTAGTTTTTTTAGTCACCTTAAAGTTGTTATAAAATGGGTATTTTAACTCTTGGTCACGAGTTGGAGAAAAATGAGTTTAAAATTTTATACTGATAAACTAGATACTATTATTTAGAAACAAGTATATAAATAGAAATTTAATTTTGTTATATCTTCTTCCAGTTACAAATGGATCAAACACTATCTTCTCTGCCGAAGGGTTTTTTGTTATGTCAAATAGTCTTTTTGATGGTAACTTGTTGGTATTTGCAGTGTATATGAATCCAAAAGGGGTACCTAGAAAAGGCACTTTAACGCTTAAATAAATGTTCGATTCAGAGCTATCGATTATATCAAGTGAATATTCAAGTGAGAAATGGTTTTTACCTAGCGTTTTTCCTTTTATATACTCACCTTATTGGGCCTTGGACCTCTAGGTCTGTGTGTTCTAATGACTAGTTAGGTAATACACCTCGTAGCCTTGTTAGGTGTTTCTGACTAGATAATTATCTTTAAGCAAACTTATTAACTATAATTGTCACTAAACGGTACTTGACACTTGTATATGTTGAAGATTGAGACATATTATACGGAATGTGCAAGCACATGGCCGAAAGGGTATTCGGCTTCAAAGGATATGTCGCGTGCTAGGTGTCCTGTCCGAATACTTATCCAGTATACTGCCCCCAAGCCCTTTTTTGGCCTCGGCCAAAAAGAAGGGTTTTATGCTAGGTTATTGTGTTGGGGCGATTATCATTTTCTCTTCTGATGGTTACGTTTTTCGATGCCACGATGTAACAGTTACGTTGTGGATGTGACATTTACATTGCATGTCTCTTCAACTACTTGCGCTGGTACCAAAACGCCTCGTGCTTCTAGTTGTAGATTTATTCTAATCAAACGGTGGGGAATGATTGTCAGTTGGGCTTCTTCAAAGGCCCAACTCCTATAAAAGGGTGAACCCTATTCACTTATCAATTCTTGTATTACTCTTTTCTCTCGTCCGAGTGGTATGTTGTAAATTCTTTTTCTTTTAGGTATATGTTGTAAACTAGAAATAACGATTTCGGTTGAAGGTTCATCGGGGGAGTCGGTTGGTAATGGGTCAGAGGTTCGTGGGTATGATGATGAGGTCCTAGTGGTGTCTTTTATTCTTATTCATTGGGGTCGGATTCTTCCACCTCAATAGGATGCTCGTCCACCAAAGGGGAATCTAGTGACTTTTTGACATTCCTAAGTCAATTGCTAGAAAAAGTGGGTGACAATATTGTGGCTCCAACTGTAGTGCAACCAGAGACTTCTACGAAAGTTGTACCTCAACCTAAGAAGCACCCTGTGTTGAAGGAGAAATGTTTGCCTCCCCCTATCATGCTTCCTAGATACACATGAGTTGATGGTGAGGTAGGTACCTACTACCCTAGATATACCCACGAGTCGAAACTACTCATCCTTTTGAGTTGGTTGCCGATTAGTACAATAACGAAACTGGAATATTGTCCGATCACTCTTCGTATAGTTCGGTCAGATGCTACTTTGCCCTTGGAGTTTGTATTTATGAATTAAAAGGGGATGAACATGGATTTCTTTTACATGTATGATTGCTTGTTTCACAATTTACATGTAAGGGTCTTGTTTGATGACTTTACAATGGACGTTCTTTATATCCTGAATGTGGCTCTAATACAACTTCATCCGAATGGGTGGGCGGCCATGCAAGCCTTCCATGCTTTTTGCTTGTATAGTTTTGTGCTGACAACGCCTAAACCCTTTCTGCACTACTTTTGCAGTCGTCCACAAGACAAAGCTCGATGGATATCCTTGATTTGGATACCAAAACGTCCTCTTTTTTGTACCTTTTTGTATTCCTACAAAAATTTCAAAATCGGTTACTTTAAAGTAACAATTAGTTCGATAACTGGGAATTAATTTTTCTACGATTCAGTGGGAAATCCTTTGTGTCCATTCTACTAGCAACAATGCCCCCGTTGGTATGATAAGTATCTAAAGGAGCTTCTGAGCGCCGACAAATGTCAAGGCCTTGAGTTCCTTGAAACGCTCCCTTGGTGACTTCTAGCTCGACCTCTAGTGTTGCTTCTCTAATCTCTGGATCCTGTTTGGGATCTTGAAGGTTAGTTATGTTTCTTTTGGGTGTGTGCCTATCTTCTTGCTTTAACTTGTTCATTTATCACTTGTATTATTTTGTAGGAATTATGACTTAAGCCTGTGTCGACATGAACGCCTTACGCTTGACCTGTAGGACTAGGATTGTTACCATTGAGGGTCTTTCCCCAAATCCTACTCTCAATCAAACACTAGGGCCATGCGATGCACCAGCTAATATGGTGCCTCCTCCCGAAAAAGATCCTAAGGGCAAGGACAGACACAAGAAGAGGAGTCACCACGAACACCAAAGAGGCTCGAGGGAACCTTCTGGTCACAAGGATGGTAACTCCCGAGAGAAAAGACTCAAACAACAAATGGTTGAATTTCTGCCAGTCACAACCTTGGCCAACCTATCGGCGCTAGCCAACCAAGGTTTTTTTATCAAGGATTTTCAACCTGACCGTCTTATCAATCCGCAGATGATTTTCGATCATGGGCGGAAAGTGTTGAATAAAAGCGATGATGCCGCCAACTGGAAAACTTTTGGGTCTTTCTTACTAGGGCTTTGGAACTGGCTCAACATCTATAGGGGTCTCCGAATGTCGATGCCCTGAAGGATCAGCTGTCGAAGGTTGATGACTCTTTGAACTTGGTGCTTCAACCTAACACCATGTTGGTGGGGGATAACAAGAACTTGGAGAATCAAGTGCTTTCCGTGACAACTGAGGTGAAGGGGTTAGAGATGCATCTTGTGAATGATGATGCCTTAGTTATGTCTCAAAATGATGAGATTTCTAGGCTTCGGGTGACCTTAGTTGTTACCGAAAAAGGAGAAGGAGGAGGTTGCTGCTGAGAAAGAGAGGATTCAGCAAAAGACTTTTGACTATGTGTACAACGCACATGGATCGGGCTTCAACCATTTCCTTCGGCAGATGCTGCTTTTATGCAAAGTCTACAACCCTGAGTGTCTTTGATATTAAGAAAGATGTATACCACGGGGAGCTGGTGCCTATTGAAGAAATTCTGAAAGATGGAGCTCCTACACTAGAGAGGCCGATGACCCAGGCAGAGGACTTTCATGCTGAAGGTATCGAGGCTGATGATAAGGAGAATGGAGACCATAAGGATTGAAAGGATATAGGTTTTTATTTAGGTTTACATTAGAATTTTCATGTATTTGCTTTTGTCGGTTTTGACATATTATTATTAATGAAAAGGTTATTATGTTTAACAAGTCGATGTGCCTATTATGATGCTAACTTAGTTGAAAATAACCCATTTGTCTTTGCACATGACTAAAGTGGCATGCGGTGGTAAAATTATAAAAAGTAAATTGTGAAAGTGCAGAAAGTAAAAAATTGTCCCTTAACCAAGACATAGGAAAATTTAACATAAATCATGTAAGTTAACCTTGGTCGAGAAGGATACTCGGGAGGGAAACTCGTTAATAAATATTGTATAAGTTCAACCTTAGCTAAGAAGGGTACTCGGGAAGGAGCTGCTAATAAATTGCACAAGTTCAATCTTAGCCGAGGAGGATACTCGGGAGGGAAACTTGTTAATAAATCTCATATAAGTTCAAATTTAGCCAAGGAGGGTACTCGGGAGGAAACTGTTAATAAATTGCACAAGTTCAACCTTAGTCGAGGAGGGTACTCGAGAGGGAACTATAAGTTCAACCTTAGCCGAGGAGGGTACTCGAGAGGGAATTGTTTACTAAATTGTGCAAGTTCAACCTTAGCCGATGAGAGTACTCGGGAGGGAACTGTTACATACACGGATACATTAACTTGCAATGGAAGATAAAGATAAGAGGATTTTGATTAATAGTTGGTTGCTGAAGTGCGCCTCACTAAAACCTCCTCGATAAAAAACCTTTCACATTTTTATAGGGATAAAAAATTGAGGTTGGAAAAAGAGTTCAACACTCATTACAAGAATGCACCTAATTGTAGTAGAATTTTAAATGTGTGGAGTTTCAAGTCTTTGGGATGACCTTCCCGGATAGTTCTTCTAACTTGTAAACTCCATTCTTCAAATTGTGGTGAACTCTGAAGGGTCCTTCCTAGTTGGCCACCAATTTTCCTTTTGAAGAGGCCTTTTGGGATTCTCCGCATGCCCTTCATACCAGGTCTCCTTTCAAAAACTTCTGAGGAGCTAGTTTTGAATTGAAGTGTCCGGCCATGTGCTACTTGTAGGCATGACAACAAAACCCGTACTTGTGGGTACTGTTAGCTGAAAACTTGTTCCACTGGTCAGTGATGCTAATCGGCAAGTGCACTGAGTCGCATAAGTAATATAAAATGGTAAGAACCGAGTATCGAATCACAGGGAACTTGTTTCATTTAGAAAATATGCGTTCAGATGACCAAACATTTTTTTAAAGCTAGTAAATATTAAATGAGGCTTTTGTCTACAATTCTAATTAACTACAAATTTAAAATGTCTAAAAGCGAGAGGTACAAACAGTCAAGTAAAAATGTTGGGTCATTCTACTGAACCTACTTTGATGTTGCTAAACATTTTTCTCCATTTAATGTTGTTTTAGTGTTCTTATGCTGAAAACAACTACCTAAACCAAGATCCCTCGAGTGAATGGGCCTAACTCTATTTAAACTTCGTTCTTGATCCCTCAACAAACTTAGTTTAAACGAGTTGCATTAAGATTACAACATAATATAAAGTAAATCATTGCACTCCGTCCCCAGACATACAGTTCTTTAGCCTGCTCTATCAAGTTCTAAGGTTTTAAAGCACTTCCCAGTACTAAAAATCCTAACTTTACATACAAATGGGTGATCAAGCCACAAGCATGCAAGAAATAAGTGCAGATAGAAGCAATGAACACATAAAAATAACTTTAAATAGATAGAGAGAGAATATTAAATCAAATGTTTAGTAGAAATCCCCAACAAGAGGTTTAGCCTTCCATTGCAAGTTAGTAACTTTCAGCACAAATGATAGATTTTTGAAGGAAAACTAAGGTTACAAATGGATGAGGATGTCTCCTCCACCCCTAGAACCCTAAAATCACTCCTAAAACCTAAACTCTCTTGAAGGCTGGAGCTTTGCTTTGTTTTTCGTCTCTCTGGGTGTGTTTCTTTGTTTCCTTTGGTGTCCTCTCTGATGTCTTCTTCTTATTTTAAGCCAACTTCAGTGTTTTAAAGGCTCTTGGACGTTTCAGATTCTGAAGGCTCCTTTAGCGCGATTTGCTCGCTAAGCGCGAGTTAGTGAATTTTGGCTTAGCGAGCTAGGCGCGCTAAGCTCGAGAAGGGACAAACGACTCACTAAGAGAGCTGACGATGCCCTGAGTGTGAGCATCTGAGATAGATCCTCTTCTAGGGTTTCCCCATGCGCTAAGCGGGCTGAGTGCCTCACTTAGCGGATGTCACTCGCTAAGCGCATATGCCTCGCTTAGCGAGACACCGGCTGCTAGACCTTCTCTTCATTTGGCCTGAAACTGAAGTTGATTCACATTAATTCACAAAAATGGGAGTATCTGCTAAGCAAAATCAAACTAACCATGAAAATATGTACAAATCCTACAAAAGGAACCATAAACTGAGGGAAAGATGCTAATTTCATATAACTATTCAATACAAAAGTTAGTCGTGAATGACGACTAACAGGTACCCGCCAAAACCACCTCGACTTTGACGGAGAATACCTGAGTTGACCGGGTACGGGTTTGAGGATTACTCAACTTTTTTAATCGGGGTCGAGGATAAGGATGTCACTAACCGCCCCTTCTAATACCCATACCCTTCCTTGCACTCGTCCCGATGATGAAATTATTAAAATTCCCTTTTGTTACTTTAGTTTAGGGTTTTCAATTTTTTGTTCACTCGTTTAGGTTCTAAGTTACAACACCCACGTCGTTCCACAATTTCACGTTCATTACACAACAACACAGTGAATGCACACTCCCTCCTTACATAGCAATGCACACTCTCCTAGTATCCCTTGTCACTCACCATTTCACTATTCATCTCCTTTCACCTGGGTTATGGTGTCTTTCTTTTCCCTTCCCTTGAGTAGTGACACCATTTTTTACGAAGAAGCTGTGCTCTGCCACCATAGATCCTAACCTTGTTCAGGAATTCCATGCAGATACAATTATTATGATTTTTTTAATGATTTTTTACCACTATTCGTCTAGTTTTTTTTTCTTCCATTTATTTAGTAATGTATGTATAGATTCTGTGTAATTTAAAAAAAAGGGTTTTCTATGTATTTCTTAACTTTTACTTATCGTGATATCTTTTGCACCATTTTCGTTGATTAAGATGTGGTTAAATATTTTCTTCTTTCTCTCATCTCAATTTGTGGTTACATGTTTTCTTATGTGTCATGTACATAAATACGACAGATTAATTGTTTTATGCTATATTGAAAAAAAAGCAAAAAAATTAATATTTTTCCTAATTTTCTTTAACCTAATAACCTGATGTGTTTCTCTTGAAGTTTACTTTTTCAAACTTCAAAGTCGAAGCTGAATGTGATAATAACATGTTGTGCCTTGAATTGTGTCTTGAGCATATCTTATAATGTGTTACTATTATACAAGGATTTTTTCTTCATTGTGCAACTCTATTCTTATTTATGCTTACATGTTGATAGCCTTGCTTTTGAAACTTGCCACACAAAAATCTCTGCATCACTATCTATTTTTGTTGAGTCATGAATAAATGAAAAAAGGTTAAATTCTATCAGATTGTACCTACACTACACCAAACTAATTGTCCTCCAATTTATTTCTAAATGTTTAGATATATCAAATTGTATTTCATTTCCCTTTATTAATGTTATTTTTTTATTCTTTTAATATGGCATAGAGCTCAAGTTCATGTCATTCACCTGGGAATCATAACAATCAATTTATTTTTTCTAAAATCAACTTTTTAATATAATTTTTTACAAAAAAAAACTTATTTTATAAATCTAAACCAAAGATGGGGATACCCAATACCCAATGGGTACGGGGATGGGGTAACAAATTTCAACCCATCGGGTTGAAAAAGATGATGGAACTAATAAACCAAGAGGGGGGTGAATTGGTTTCTTAAACAAAACAAACTTTTAAAAACCAGAGTTAAAAAAGCTTCTTTTGCGTAGATTGTATCACAAACTTTGATAAACCAATACTTAATGAATCACCCTTTATACAAAAACCTTTGTTAAAGTTCTTTCATTCAAAAAGATATTTTCTTTAACCTAAATTGATTAAGACCAAAATGAGAAAGAAAGATAAGATCAAGAGAAGAAGTACACCAATTTTTATACTGGTTCACTCTCTATCTCTAGATAAGCTAATCCAGTTATCTAATCCAAACCTGAATTAGATTTTCACTATGCATATAGAATTGTTGCATGCAATCAAAAACAATCTTTGTTCCTATCCCAGAAAAAGAGACTAAGGTACCCAATCCTAGGGTCCACTATGAATAAGAGTTTGGTTGGTAACTAGGAAGGTGACTGCTTTAGGCATCCCTCAGGTTTCAAACAAGCTTTTGTTGCTTTTTTTTTTAACATGATCAATCCTTTTGCAAGAACCTTGCTTGAATGAATGAGTATCTTCTTGAATATCCAAGACACATTCTTGGTGGTGAAGCTCCTTCTTCCATGGCTTATTCCCTAGTGGATGATGCCTCCTCTCTCCTCTTCTCCTTTGCCTTTTGCTGCATCTCCATGGTGGAAAATCACCATTGAAGGACCTCATTGAAGCTCAAAGATCCAGCCTCCATAGAAGCTCCACAAGCAAGCTTCCATCAAGTGGTACACTTAAAGGTGGAGGGATCTGGCAGCTCAAGTAGCACCCCCAATGATGGAAAGGGAAATGATAACAATGATAGTAGACATGTTACTGATGTTCTACTATAAGAAGATGGTGGGTTACATGCCTTCAAGCTTTGCTGATTTAGTTTTCGCCGGTGAAAGGATCGAAGTGGGTAGGAGAAGAGGCAAATTTGATTATCTTGCTTTGATGAATAGGAAGCCTAGGGAAAATGGAGAGAATAAGAAAGAGGGAGAAACACATATTATGACTATCGTTCCTACATTGCCAAATTTCCCACCAGCTCAACAATATTAATACTCAATCAATATCAGCCTTTCCATTACCTACAACCCTATCAGCCAAGAACACCCATGATGCAATCCTACCCCGCAAGGGCATTGGATAGAAGACTCTAAGTAGATTGGGCCAGAGATCTAAGGGAAGGCCCTAGGGTTCTCATGAGCCTTAGGGTAGATTTCGAGCTCATTGGCTAAGTATGAGCCCACTTATCTCTGTAAATATTAGAATAGGTTTTTCCTTCATTTGGGCCTTGTATTTTGGCCATTCTAGTAGTATAGGGTTTTAGCCTTGTATTTCGAGGCATTTTGAGTAGTCTTTGTAGTAGGGAATTTTTTGTATTTTCATGTATTTTGTCATGGGGGTGAGCTTAGCTATTATAGGGGGGTGTAGCTAAACTCTAGCTTCTCATCTCAAGGAGGTGAGCTTAGCTATTAGAGAGGTGCGTGTAGTCAAGCTCTAGCTTCTTTAGAAAACTTCTTAAGGAAGCTTCTCAAGGAAGTTTTCTCAAGAAAGCTTCTCAAGGAAGCTACCTAGTCTATAAATAGAAGCATGTGTAACACTTGTTGTAACTTTGATGAATGAAAGTCTAGTGAGACACAACTCAAAGTTCCACTTCTCTCCCTCTTTTCTTCCTTCAATTTCGTGCTCCCCCCTTTCTATTTCTCTCCCTCTTTCTTTTCCTTCATTGAAGCATCATCTCCAAGCTTCTTATCCAAGGCTCATCTTGGTGGCGAAGCTCTTTCTTCCTTGACTTATTCCCTTGTGGATGGTGCCTCCTCTCTCCTCTTCTCCTTTTCCTTCCGCTGCATCTCCATGGTGGAAAATCACCATTGAAGGACCTCAACTAAGCTCAAAGATCCAGCCTCCATAGAAGCTCCACAAGCAAGCTTCCATCATGTGGCATCAGAGCACAAGAGCTTCAAGTAGGTGCTCCTTAAACCTTCATTAATTTTTTGCTTTACCTTCTCTTCCATTGTTGTTTCTTCATTTTTTCTCCATGTATCTCCTCACATGTCTTGTGCTAAATGTTGTTAACATGATTCTCTAGAGTTTCCACCGATTAAACTTGCTATAGAAGCTAGATTTGATTTTCTATGGTTCAAATTTCTTGTTCTTGTTCTTGAACCATGAATTGTGTTGAGTTTAGGTTCCTTTGAGTTTTGTCTTGTTATTTTTTGTGGCTGAAACCTAAACCATAAAATTCTTACAAAAATATTAAAGTAGAAGAAAACCTCAAAAATCTAGAGTGACTTGTTCACCTATTGTAGTTTTGTCATAGAAGTCATGTCTAGTCATGAAACTTGTCACATAAGATTTCTTATGTTGTGCTGAATTTTATTTTTCTTGTTTCTTTGTCTAACTCATTTGTTCATGAGTGTATGAAATTCTCTTAGCCTATTATTTGATTTGAGTCAAATCTTTCATGTTAATTAGTCCTTAACATGTTCATGCAAAATTCTTAGAGTCTTTGATTGTGAACCTTTTCTTGAAATTTTAGGTTTCCTTATGATTGTGTCTATTGTGAATTTGAGTTTTGGTGATTGAATTGCTGGCTGAAATGTTGATCCTAAGTGAATATTGAACTTCTAAAACTGTGGTAAACAATCCTAGTGAGTTCAACATACATAGGAAGGTTGAAACTAAGTCCAATGCAATCAATATATCATGCTTAAAAAAAATAGCTGGTGATGGCAGCTTGGATATACAAAGTTGTAAAAATTACTGAGAATTGGTTACTTTGAATTTTGAGCTGAAATTTTTACTAAATTTGCTAGACATCTGGAAAAAAGTAATAAAAAAGAACCAAGTGATTTGGATAAAAGGAAAAAATACTAAAAATTACACAAGTTGGCAGAAAAATCAGTATCCAGGAAAAAAAAGTGAAAGGGAAGTGTGCTTGTTGTTTTGGCTCAAAATTTATTCTATAATTGGTGCCAATGTTATAGCAATCTTAGTTCTGAAATTTCAATTGAAAATTACTGTGAAAACAAGTGACAAAGCTAGAGGTTTGTTGAGTTTTTTTTTTATAGTTTTTTTACTCTACTCTAGAGTCATTCTAAGTTTCTCTTTGAGTCCTAGCTTGCTTCTATGTCCTTTTCATTGCTTTAATTGTTGAGTAATCCTTGAAAAATTGTCTTGTTAAAACTCCATTGGTTTAGCTTTCATTTAATTTTTTTTTGTCTTTGGTTATTGCTTGTCTCTTTGTTTCCTTGTTTGTGGGTTGCCATATAGGGAATTGGAAGGAGGATTGGTGCCATCCCTTGAAGAATTTGAGTCAAGAAGAAAGGAGCCAATCACCTTAAGAGATATTGGACTAAGAAGCACTTCAAATTGAGTGAATCACCAAAGAGAGAACAACCACTAAAATTGAGGACCGTGCTGTAATTTTTGTAATTTGCAATTTACTTACCTTCATTGCTTTCAAGTTTTGTAACATAAAGACCTTTCATTGAAAGTGTTTTGGGAGCCTCCAATAGGTTACCAAACTTCCATTTGTGTGTAATAATTTTAGGCAAATTTTCCTTAGGATAGTGAGTGTTTTGTTGGGAACCTTGAATGTGGTCATCCAAACACTTAGGATTCGCCTAGCTTACATTTCTTGCTTACTTTCATAGCTTATTTCCTTTACCTTCCATTGTCAAACCGCCTAGATAGCTTTCCTTTTACCAATTAGTTTTTTTACCTTATCTTTCACACCTCTTTTAGTGTTTATTTTGGCTAGTTTCAACCATAGTTTCTTTTACCTTTTGTTTTCAAACCTCCAACAAGAAAGAACCACAACTTAGGAACCAACATGAGTCATCATTCATCTAGTGTTAATGGCGAAGGTACTAGTCATAAAGACCCTTTATCTAGAATCTTAGATGAGTTGAGTTCCCTCAAGTTATGGAAAGAAAAACAAGAGAGAAAAGAAAAAGGAAAAAAAATAGTGGAAGAAAAAAGTCAAGATGAAAGAAAGAAAATAAGAGAGGAAGAAAGAAGAAAAATAACAAAAGAAATGAAAAGAGAAAAACATGCCTCCTATAGTAGTCATAACTCTTGCAAGAGCCTAAGCGAAGAACTTCGTGACTATTACGAAGGAAGGCATAGGTCACATCTTAGACCTCACTCCCATAGAAGAGAAAAGGAAGGAAAGCCTTAAGAGGCTAACATTAACCTCCCATACTTCCATGGGAAGGACAATGTAGAGGCTAACTTAGTTTGGGAAATAAGGGTAGAGCAACAACTTAAAAAGAAGTCTACATCAAAATCTTATGGCTCTTACTCTTATCCAAAGAAAGACCAAGGTCAAGGCATCTTAGGGGTGACACCTTCTAATCCCAAAGATGATAAGGGAAAGACAATAGAAAAGCAAGCCCCTAAGGCTAGTACGCAAGAGAAAACTAGCTCTATAAAGTGCTTTAAATGTCTTGGAAGAGGACACATTACTTCTCAATGCCCCACCACAAAAACCATGATTATGAGGGGCCAAGACATTTATATTAGCCAAGATAAGGCTACTACTTCACCTTCCTCTAGTGAAAGTGAAAAAGCAAAAGGGGAAGAATCTAGTGAAGAAATCTACCCCCAAGAAGAAGGACAACCATTAGTGGTTAAGGAGAAGTGTAAGGAGGTAAGTGTCTCCTCCAAGAGGTTAGCTAAGAAGGAAACTCATTTTACAATAAAGACAAACATTAAAGAAACTTTCCCTCTTAGACAACCTCCACATTTTCTCTTTTGTAAAAAGACACTTGCTAGCATTGCTACACCTCTTGGGCTTGAGTTTATTCCTCAAGTAAAGAAGTTGTTGGATGAGGGTTTCGTTTGCAAGAGCTTAAATCCTTGTGCTTTGTTGGTGTCCAAAATAGGTATTATTAGGCACCAAGTTCCTAAAATAGGTGGTATCATGAATGTTTTGAGTGGTGCAACCCTCTTTTGTAAAATCACTTGTGCACCTAACATCTTCATAGTGTGTGTACATAGGGAGCCATTAGGTAGGTTTGTTCTTATTTTTAGTTTCAATACAAACTTAGGTACTCATATGGGACACCTTAGGTTTGTCATACTTTTTGGTAGGAATAATCAATATGAAAATACAGAAAAATGTATGTTTTATTGCGTTACTTTTCTTAATTTTTCAAATAGTGATCAAGGGGTTCCCATGAACCCTAAGAAAATAAAGGTCATTCCTGAGTGGCCCACTCCACCAAGTATAAGAAAAATTTGGGGCTTCCATGACTTAACAAACTTTTACAAAAGGTTTGTCCCATATTTTTCTATACTTGTAGCACAACTCATTGAGTTGGTGAGGAACCATGTTCCTTCATGGTAAGATGCCCAGGAAATGGGTTTTCAAACTTTACCTTACTTCAACATACCAAACACCACTAATACATATGTTTTTGTTCTTTTTACAGGTGTTGACGGAAGGAGGCCAAAGTATGAAGAACCTCAGGATTTGAGGTCAAGTCCTTTCCAAGGTGGAGGGAATGATGCAATCCTACCCCGCAAGGGCATTGGATAGAAGACTCCAAGTAGATTGGGCCAGAGATCCAAGGGAAGGCCCTAGGGTTCTCATGAGCCTTAGGGTAGATTTCGAGCCTATGGGCTAAGTATGAGCCCGCTTATCTTTGTAAATATTAGAATAGGTTTTTCCTTCATTTGGGCCTTGTATTTTGGCCATTCTAGTAGTATAGGGTTTTAGCCTTGTAATTCGAGGCATTTTGAGTAGTCTTTGTAGTAGGGATATTTTTGTATTTTCATGTATTTTGTCATGGGGGTGAGCTTAGCTATTATAGGGGGTGTGTAGCTAAGCTCTGGCTTCTCATCTCAAGGAGGTGAGCTTAGCTATTAGAGAGGTGTGTGTAGCTAAGCTCTAGCTTCTTTAGGAATCTTCTTAAGGAAGCTTCTCAAGGAGGTGAGCTTAGTTATGAGAGGGGTGTGTGTAGCTAAGGTCTAGATTCTCAAGGAAGTTTTCTCAAAGAAGCTTCTCAAGGAAGTTTTCTCAAGAAAGCTTCTCAAGGAAGCTACCTAGTCTATAAATAGAAGCATGTGTAACACTTGTTGTAACTTTGATGAATGAAAGTCTTGTGAGACACAACTCAAAGTTCCACTTCTCTCCTTCTTTTCTTCCTTCAATTTCGTGCTCCCCCCTTTCTATTTCTCTCCCTCTTTCTTTTCCTCCATTGAAGCATCATCTCCAAGCTTCTTATGCAAGGCTCATCTTGGTGGCGAAGCTCCTTCTTCCTTGGCTTATTCCCTTGTGGATGGTGCCTCCTCTTTCCTCTTCTCCTTTGCCTTCCGCTGCATCTTCATGGTGGAAAATCACGATTGAAGGACCTCATTGAAGCTCAAAGATCTAGTCTCCATAGAAGCTCCACAAGCAAGCTTCCATCAACCCAATCATCCACAAAGGCCACCCCTAAATCAACCACAAAGCCTCCTACCGCACATCCGATACGAAACACCACCCTTAACACGAACCAAAATGCCAACCAGGGAAAGAATTTTCTAGAAAAGAAGCCTATAGAATTCACCCCAATTCCGATGTCGTATGCTAACTTGCTCCCATATCTATTCAATAATGCAATGGTAGCCATAATCCCAGCAAAGATTCCTCAACCTCCATTTTCTCGAGGATACAACTCAAATGCAATATGTGCTTATCATGAAGGAGTTCTGAGGCATTCCATTGAGCATTGTATGACCCTGAAACATAAGGTGCAAAGTCTGATTGATGCAGGCTGGCTGAGATTCGAGGAGGAAAACTGCTCATGAATTCTGATGTCGTCAAGAGATACTATGTATGATGCTTAGGGCAATTTGAAGGTTGTTAGATGTCTCCAATGACTCATTAGAATTTTCAGGTTTATGCCAATACTGTAAACAACAACCACAATGCTAATAATATGGATAAATTCAATGTCCTTGTCTCTCATTCTCTCACAATTATATCTTTGCTTATTTAACTTTCACTGGAATGTGAATATAAGCCATTGGTTTGCTTACTCAAGTGACATGCGCTCCTGAGTTGATCTCCAAGTCTGTTCAATCAGAAATTGCTCGTTCTCCATGTTTGGTGAGGGTGCCGTAAATGACAAGTAAAGTAAAAAAATGTTTGATTGACTGTGTTTCAAATAAAAAATAAGAAGTATGGACATTCATGTGACCTCATTCCATCATTCTTAAAAGTTATCTTTTTGAGAGAAAGATGAGTCATTTGACTTAATCTGTCAATTAAAAATCTTTTAAATATTTCTCATCCTTGAAAATTCATTTTCGAGAACCTGCACAGTTTCTTTCTTTTTTTCCTTGCTACAAGTTCATGACAAAAGACAGCAATAGATACCTCAGAGCCCTACACTGGGCAATGAGAGGCACCATGCATGAGCCTCAAGCAAACCTAGGAGTAGATCAAAAGTTCTCACCTGGTAGGTTGAAAACCCCAAAGGGCGGCCTAAGCAAAAGTTAGGGTTACTAAAAAATAAAAAGAGAAAAAAAAAACAATTAGAAGCGTGTTTATCAAGGGTTTGGTCCCAAAATCCAAACTATAAAAGTATCTAGTCATGGTTTGAAATGACACATGGTCGTGTTTCAACATCCCAAACACTAATTTATCCCTTGCTACCCCCTCCGAGTCAAAGCATATTTGTTTTTTAAAAGCAACACAAAAAACAAAATAGAAACCCTGAGTAGGAACCGCCGCTAAACCGACGGGAAGAACAATGCAAACAACACATGCATGAAGTTGGGCAAAAATGAAAAGAAAAAGAAAATAAAATCCACCAAAGGTGAGTGAAGAAAAGAAAGACAAAAGATCTCCAGATTTTACAAGGAAGACACAAAAAGTGCAATAAGGATTAATGCATAAGACAAACGGAGTAGAGCCCAACCCAAAAGGTACAAGAAACGCTCTCGAGGTTCTTACTCAATGTAACCCTTAAACACTCTTTAAGCCTCTCTAATCCTTTCTTTCATAGCCCTCTTACCCCTGATCATGTTACAAGCACAATAAAGCCCATGTGGATCAAGGAATGACTAATTTTGCTTTTAAAGTTTGGATTCCTCGAGGTTTCGCACTTGCACATTTGAGAAGAAAACACATTCAACTAGGAGCTCATAGGAAATGCCCAAAGACAATTGTGATAGTAGGGTAACATCTGATGTTAGTCGCTCATGCAAACTCCTTAGGATTCCTTTTGAATCCAATGGTGGCCTTTGTAGTATAAATTGTTTCGGGATCAACCCATGTCATCAAGTTTCAGCAGGATCGATAGACCCTTGGCATCACTCTACGATCTTAAATCAGGAAAGTTTCACTTGGTCGCATACCAAAGTGTGACAATCCATTGCCATCCTTCAATGGGGCGCACGATCGATCCCAAAGCCTTATGTTTTCTTGCTGTGCAAAATAATTGAAGTTTTTAAAAAAGAAAGGAGAAAAACCTAGGATCAATATTTCTGTTGATTGATTAAATGTCACACGGCTCCATTGTCGTCACTCCAAAATTGTCAAGTGACTAAATAAAACAAAACATACACTCTGAGGGAGTCCTCGAAGAGATTTGCAAAAAGATAGGATGAGGTCTCATGAGTTATCACATCTTTCAGAAAGAGATAATCAATTTGTGTTTTCCACAAAAAGAAAAAAAATCAAATCAAAATCACAAAGATAGGAAAGAATGTCATGAGCATTACACAATATTCATGATTCAAAACCTTTTGCATTACTAGATACAAAGCTTACATTTACTGCATTTCAAGATGAAGGTTGCATGCATCTACATCCCAAAATTCATGTTAGGCTATAAGTGCATAGATTTCTCTTTATATACTGTTTCCCCACATCTAATGTCCTATCTTTTGAGTTTAGGATGAGAGGCCCTCTCAAAGAGTCAACCTCTTGTTTTCTCATAAGTTTGAGCCCTTTGGTACTAGTACATATTGGGTTGTTTCATAGGACTCAATGTCCTTTGCTTTAGGATTTCATGGGACTCAACATTGTCCGCTTTATCTTTCACAGGACTCAAAGTCCTCACCTTTATCTTTCACAGGACTCAAAGTCCTCGACTTTATCTTTCATAGGACTCAAAATCCTCGCCTTAATCATTCATAGGACTCAAAGTCCTCTATCTTTATGCTTTCATAGGACTCAAAGTCCTCTGTCTTTTACATTTCCAAGACTTCAATGTCTTAAGTCATTTACATTTCAAAGACTTTAATGTCTTCAATCATTTACGCTTTCAAAGACTACAATGTCTTCATTTACAAAGACTTCAATGTCCTCACCTTTATCTTTCACAGGACTCAAAGTCCTCACCTTAATCTTTCATAGAACTCAAAGTCCTCGCCCTTATCTTTCATAGGACTCAAAGTCCTCTGTCTTTATGCTTTCATAGGACTCAAAGTTCTCTGTCTTTTACATTTCCAAGACTTCAATGTCTTCAGTTATTTACATTTCAAAGACTTCAATGTCTTCAGTCATTTACGCTTTCAAAGACTACAATGTCTTCAATCATTTACGCTTTCAAAGACTACAATGTCTTCATTTACAAAGACTTCAATGTCTTCAGTCATTTACGCTTTCATAAGACTACAATGTCTTCATTTACATTTGAAAGACTTCAATGTCTTCAGTCAATTATGCTTTCAAAAGACTACAATGTCTTCATTTACATTTCAAAGAATTCAATGTCTTCAGTCATTTACGCTTTCAAAAGACTACAATGTCTTCATTTACATTTCAAGGACTTAATGTCTTCAGTCATTTACGCTTTCAAAAGACTACAATGTCTTCATTTACATTTCAAAGACTTCAGTGTCTTCAGTCATTTACGCTTTCAAAAGACTACAATGTCTTCATTTACATTTCAAAGAATTCAGTGTCTTCAGTCATTAACGCTTTCAAAAGACTATAATGTCTTCATTTACATTTCAAAGACTTCAGTGTCTTCAGTCATTTACGCTTTCAAAAGACTACAACATCTTCATTTACATTTCAAAGACTTCAATGTCTTCAGTCATTTATGCTTTCAAAAGACTACAATATCTTCATTTACATTTCAAAGACTTCAATGTCTTCTATCTTTTACATTTATAAGACTTCAATGTCTTCTGTCTTTCACACTTTATAAGACTTCAACATCTTTTGTCTTTTATAGGACTCTATGTCCTTATCTTTGTGCTCCTTAGGACTCAACGTCCTTTGTTTCTATGCTTCGAAAAAAAATATTCAAAATGTCTTTTGCTCTACAGGACTACCATGTCCTTGATTTTACATTTAATAAGACTTCAATGTCCTCTTGTTTTTTTGGTTTCACTTCTTTGGTTTTTGCCAATTGCCCGGTCGAATAGCAAGGTCACTCGAACAAAATTAGTGCCTTTATCTTTACTTTCCTTTATTTTCAATATAAGATAAGTAACGAGGGGCAACTGTCATACCTTAATTTCGTCCAGAGACTATCATTCACTGATGCTTTGATTCTCGCTAGCCAAACTGCGTTGTTCAACACCAATTACCGCACAAGACAAAATATTGTCCAATGTTTGGATCAAGAATATGAAAGATACCAAAAAGGAGGGGCAAAAGGGTCTTTTTATTGAGTTTCCTGGACCCTAGCTCACCCAGGCTAGCCTCTGGCTCACCTAGGTGAGCCAGTTACTTTAGGAGTAAGTCTTGGCTCGCTTGGGCGAGCTGCCATGGTCCCAAGTGCCTTTTTTTTTCTATAAATAGGTGTGAAGGGGAGCTAAGGAAAGGGTTCCAGCATTGAGTAGTGAAGGAAATTGAGAGAAGAGAGAAAGAAGAAGACGAAAGAAGAGGAAACGAAGCCGAGGCGCTACCGAATCACGACTGTGATCAATAAATAGGTTTGGTTTCATTTAACAAATAGACAAAATATGAAAAGAAATTGCAAAAACAACATGAGTTATGATGCAATCATACCCCGCAAGGGCATTGGATAGAAGACTCCAAGTAGATTGGGCCAGAGATGCTAGAGAAGGCCCTAGGGTTCTCATGAGCCTTAGGGTAGATTTCAGGCCCATGGGTTAAGTTGGAGCCTGCTTATCTTTGTACATATTAGATTAAAGTTTCATTATTTTTGGGCCTTTCATTTAGGGCTCCATAAAATAGGTAAGGTACCCTAGAAATGTAGGCTTTTTCAGCCCTTGTATTTTACGGCACATACTAGTTTTTGTATTAGGGGTTATTTTGTAATTTCACATGCATTAAGTGAATATTTGATGTGTGTGGTTGGAAATAAATTTAATTGAACTGGGAGAAGCCCAATTCAATTAAATTTTAGAGGGGGAGGTAAGCATTTGCTTACTACACCCCATTGCCACATCATATAGTCACACTTTGTGCATGTCCTTCATGCTTTACATGCCTCATGACACCTAAGCACACTTAGTGGAGAATCTTGGACTTGATCTTGGATTAGTGGGCTGAACCATAGCTAAAATTCACTAATCATAATTAGTGAAATTTTGGCTCCAAAATTTGGCTCCACAAATTCAATTTCAAATTCAAGTGAAATTTGAATAGAAATTCAAATTTCCCTCTAATTTTTGTGACACTTAGGCTATAAATAGAGGCCATGTGTGTGCATTTTTTTCTATGGAAGCAATGTTTTCCAAGTTTATTTTGATGATGCCAAAGACTCAAGTCAAGAATCAAGAGTGAAGCAAGTTTCAAGAATCAAAGAGTCGTTCAATCAAAGCAAGTTTCAAGAATCAAGATTAAAGTGAAGATTCAAGAGAAGACTCAATTAAGATAAGTATTAAAAGAGTTTTTCAAAATATTGAATAGCACAATTTTGTTCAAGAGAATTTTTCAAAGAAAAATCTTTTACCAAGAGTTTTACTCTTTGGTATTCGATTACTAGAAGGCAGTAATTGATTACCAGTAGCCAACAATCTTTTCAAACTGATTTACAAAGCTGTAATCGATTACCATAAAGATGTAATGGATTACCAATGTTTCAAAATGTTAGATTTCAAATTTCAAGAGTCACAACTTGTGATAAAACTTTTTCAAATCATTTCAAACTTGTGTAATCAATTACACAATACTTGTAATCGATTACCAGTGTTTCTAAACGTTGGTTTTCAAATTTAAACATGAAGAGTCACATCTGTTGATGTGTAATCGATTACACTACAATGGTAATCGATTACCAGTGACTTATTTTGAAAAATAAATTACCAAAAGTCACAATTCTTAAAGTGACTTGTTTCTGAAGATTTTTTCAAAAGTCACAACTTTTAAAGTGACTAGTTTTCAAAAGAGTCACAACTTTTAAAAGTGACTAGTTTTGAAGAAATTGCCAAGAGTCATAAACTTTTAACTTGAGTCATCAAATGACTATAAATATGTGATTATGGCACGAATTTTAAAGTAGACAACTTTCAAATTTCTTTCATTCATTCAAAGCATTCTTCTAAGAGTTTTTGTTCAAAACTTTCTTTATTCAATAAAAGTTCATTGGCCAAAAACTTGTGCTATTTTTCTTCTTCATTCCTTATCTCTCTTGTCAAAAGATTCAAAGGACTAACCGCCTGAGAATTCTTTTGTTTCTTCCTTCTCCCTCTTGCCAAAAGATTCAAAGGACTAACTGCCTGAAAATTCTTTTAATTCTTCCTATTCCCTTTAAACAAAAGATTTCAAATGACTAACCGCCTGAGATATCTTTTGTTTCTCTTTACAAAGATTCAAGGGACTAATCGCCTAACAATTCTTTGTCTTAACACATTGGAGGGTACATCCTTTGTGGTACAAGTAGATTGTACATCTACTTGGGTTGTAATACTGAGAACAAGAGAGGGTACATCTCTAGTGGATTAGTTCAAGTGGAGCGTACATCCACTTGGTTGTTCAACGAGAACAAGGGAGGGTACATCCTTTGTGGATCTTTGCTTGTAAAGGATTTTACAAGGTTATTGGAAATCTCAAGAACCGGTGGTTGCTTGGTGTCGCAACATGCCCTTTTGCGGGCGAGCGAGGCGAGGCTCACAGGTGCGCTTTCCAAAGAAGGAAAGATGCGCGGAGTCGCCACCAACGTTTATTTGTGGAAAACGTCGGAAAAACCGAAGAAAACCAGTCAAAACGAAAATTCCAAGTTCGGGAGTTGTATTTACGTTTGAGGAAGGTATTAGCACCTCTCACGTTTGTCTCAAAGGACAACAGCCTATTTTTTAGAATTGTGGAAATTGTGTTACCTTAACTTTATTTCTTTTTTATTTTTTGAGGTCGACAAAAGCGGGGCTTTTGCTCCTACGTACCCTCCATCGAAGAGGAAATCAGACCTACGTAGTTCTTTTTTAAGAGTGAGTCAAGCGATTCTTTTTACTTGAAAGGTGATCATTTTAAGGCGTTGGACCTTAAAAATGATCCATTTACTTGATAAGGAAAACTGAGATGATAAACTTTCAAACCCTTTTTTAGTGACTTTTTTGTGGACGAGCTTGACTAGGCGAATTGATTTTAGCCTGAGTTTCACTTTAGTTATTAGTCAATTCGATTAAGAATGAGAAATCCCAAAGAGAAAACGTTCGATTGATTTTTTTCGCTTCATTTTACTAAAAGGTATTTTTTGATTATTATATTATTATTTTACCTCTTTTTGGATTTCCAACGTGATTACGGCACGATCGAACGGTCGGAATTCATTTTAATAGAAATTAACGGATATTACAAATCAAATGATCGGTGGAAATTTATTTTATTTTTTTGATTAGGCGAGAAATGACTTAAATAGATGACTGAAGCACGTCAAAAGGGGGTACATAAAGTAAATGAAAACGAGAATAAAAGTACATGAAACAAATGGGGACCACCACGGGTACATAGAATGAATTGAAAAGCTCGATTTTGGGGTACTTACAAGTTGAAGACCGAAGAAAACGAAAAACGGATGATGAATGTTGAAGAACGGTTGAAAATCTTTGCGTAATTACCCACGAAAACATTACGGAAGCGCCTCGGCTTGAATTTTCTTCACGGAAACAATTTTCCTCAGCAATTTTAAGAGAATACGAAGTGCCAAGAAGGCTGAACCCCTTCTCTCTTCATTCCTCACCCTATTTATAGCAAAATAGGGGAGGAGCTTGCCACCCAGCTCGCCCAGGCGAGCCAGGTTGCTTCCTCTAGAAGCAACCGCCTTCTGGAGAAAGAATCTGGAAGGCCCATGTGGGCCTGGTCCTATTTACACCCCTTTTTTACTAAATGCACCCCTTTGCTTTTTTTGTGATTCTTTTTCCGTAACGTTACGAAACTTTATGAATTTTGTAACGATACTCATTTTCTTTTCGTAAGGCTACGGAACCTTATGAATCATATATTTACTCTTTTTTAGCTTTCAAAGAAGTTACGAAAACTCACGGATTGCGTAACAATACTTCCTTTTGATTTCCGCCACATTACGGAATTTCACGGATCGCATAACCATGCTTTCTTTTGATTTCCGGCGCATCTCGGGACTTCACATATTGTGAAACAAAGGGTGCTAAGTACTTCGAAGCGGTCAATCAAAGGTTGCATGTCATCAAGCAATAGTCCCCGGATGAAATTAGGGTATGACACTTGGGGACTGGATGTAGGTACAGGTTGTTGCCGAACTAGTATAAATCTTGTGTTTGTCTTCTTTTTCCCTACACTCTTTATCTTTCCGCTGTGCACTTTTTATTTTCGCTTTACTTTTATCTAAGTTATTGTTTCGATTCCTTACTTTCTCATAACTTAGTAGTAAAGCCAAATTGAATCTAGTAACATTAAGAAGGATAAATTTTTTGATTACTCAAGACACGTTCATAATTAATTCAACCCCCCCTTCTTAATTATTTCGAGGCCACTTGATCCAACATTTTCAACTTTGATCATTTGAAAATTAAACTTCAGATTTCAGAGCTCTTTTAGAGCACAAAATTTCGTGTTCTTCTCTTCCTCTCCCTTCATTCATCGCCTTCTTCCTCCAAGCTCTTATTCATGACCTCCTATGGTGGTGAGCTTCTTCTAGACTCATTTTCTCCTTGAAGTGGCGTCTCCTTTCTCTCTTCCTTCTCCATTCCGCTGTCATTCATCTTCCAAGAAGCAAAGGAATTCATTGATGAAGAAGATCCTAGGCCTACAAGCTCCAATGGAGCTTTGTCAAAACTAATGTTGTATAGTACTTAACAACATTGATTCTCACCAAAATTGATGTGGTATAGTAAAAAAACAACATTAGTTTTGGTCAAAACCGATGTGGTATAATGCATAATAACATCGGTTTTGACATAACCAATACCAATGTTGTTTTTTTAATATACCACATCAGTTTTGGAAAGAATCAATGTAGATTAGGGTTTTCAACATTGGTTTTATAACTGATGTAAACAATGACATACTTTTAACAACAGTAGTTTTAACATTGGTTCAAAACCGATGTTGAATGTCCTCTACAATCAATGTTAATGACCTATTTTCTAGTAGTAGAAGGGTTATCTGTCACCAATTTCAAATAATTTTTGGCAATTTTTAACTGCTAGAAAATTACATAATAATAAAATTAGTGTCATGTCATCATTTAAGGCAAATATAGATGACAGAGACTAAAACCTAAATGGAAAAAAGTAAAAGGACATTGACCAGTCAAATATTTGTTTAAGGACTATAAGCAAAAACTTGAAAATGTTCAAGGACTAAGAACATAGTTAACCCTTAAAATAATGAAGGTCAAGGGATCAAACAAATACAAAATACCTCATGAAAAAAGATATGCCATGTAAGTAAAGTGGAATGGTAAGTGAGCCATGGTATGATCCTTTATTAATATAAGATGTCACTCAATATTTAGAAAATGTTGAGATTTCATGAGCATGGGAATGCATATTTACTTATTGTAATTGGGACCATTCTATCTTAATTAGGACATGTTTTACTTTCACATCTTGGATCTATTGGTAATGACATTATTGACATTTGTTAATGATGGAAATATATCTTTATCCTTTTCTTTATCATTGTCACTTATTTGGTCATGCCATTACTGGACTAGTGTTCTATTCAACCTAACATTTTTAAAATGATTTGACTGTTATTAGAAAACTTAATTGAGTTGGTTTATCTATTAGAGTATGTTTTACTTTCACATCTTGTATCTATTAGAGTATGCTTTACTTTCACATTTTGTATTTGTTTAGAGCATGTTTTAATAATTGAGTTGTTTTATATATCTTTTGATGAGAAAAAAAAAAGTTCTATTAATTTTAATATTGAATAGGCATAAGTTATGTCAAGTCAACTCACAAAATTAAGGGATACAAAATCAAATTCCTTGTCTGCAATTTGTAAGTTATAAATAGTGATCATCACCCCAGCATGCAATAGTTATTATGTGAAACCTCCCACGAAATTATTATATTTCTTGTTCCTAACTTTTTCTCATATTTAACTTGTATATAGTAATTAGGGATGACAAAGTATACTTAACTCTTACAGCTACTCACTAAAATATTTGAAGATGGATAGAGTAGATATTCGCTTATTGGGGATGGGTCGAGACAGGTTTTATATATGATTTTGTATTATTTTTTTTTATAAAAATAAATATTCTGCTAATTAAAGTATGATATGTTATACTTAATTCATATCCACTTTTTTCCTGGCATTAATAAGTCAATGTTGCCTAATTTCTATATTTAGAGTAATAATGTTACTCCAACAATTTGTTATTGTTTTTTGGTATATCAAATAATTTATTATTTAATATGAAGTTTAAATGCACTACATATGTCTTTGATTTAATAGTGTGCAACATTTCATGGACATGTACAACACAACTATTATGTTTATAATAGGTTATGATTTAAGTTTGAACGACTTAATATTATATTTGATTGTTTTTAATGTTTTCTTCGAATGCTTTTAATGTTATATTTGAATTATTTAAGAGTGAATTTTTAATTTGTTTGTAATATTTATTAGTTAACATTTTTTTATTGATTTATTAACTTAATACAAAAATAAAGTGTGGGCAGCGAGTGCAGATGCGTATATAGGTTAGGTACTAGCGGGTATGAAAATGATGATTAAAATTGTTACTTGCATGAGTATGAGGGAAAGTATAGGTATTTTTTTAAATGCAGCTATGGAGACAAATACTACAATATCCTACCCATTGTTATCCCTAATAACAACTAAGATTGATGAAATTTTGCACTATGGTGAGCCAAATAATCTTTTACTTTGATAGCCATGTCCATTGGTCCATTGGTGTCATGTAGGGGTGGGAATAGGCCAGGCCAGACCAGATTTTAAAAGGCCTGAGCCTAGCCTACGATTAATTTTTGAGGCCTGAGCCTGGCCTATAGCCTATCAAAGACTTTTATTTTGGCTCGGCCTGACCTTTTTAAAAGCCTAGCCTGGCCTGGTAGCCTATTTAAAAGCCTATTTAAAAATCTTCTTCACATTAAATCTTTAATATTCCTAGTTGTTTTTACCAAAAAAAAAAATAACACACCTTCTATAATAGGCTAAACAAGGCCTTAATATATAATTTGCCTTAATTTTTAATCTAACGTTAATTTAGTTGGTGGTCCTAAAAATATATTAATAATATAAACAGAAATCACCAAATGATATAAAATAATCTAAAACAAAAGAAAACCTCATACTTGAGGTAGTATCATCCAAGTCTATCAAACCAACATATTAATTATTACAATAAAAAAATAAAGCCTACATCTCCATTCTATTTGAACAGAACCGGTGCATAAAATATCTACCAATAAAATTAATAGTAACGTCATTTCATCATTAGCTCCTCCATATCCACTATAAGATAGGATATGATTTTTGTATAGAAACATAATAGAATATGATAGGATATGATTTTTGTATAGGAACGTAATAGGATATGATAGGATATGATTTTTGTATAAGAATGTAGGATATGATTTTTATTTGCTCTAGAATAAAGGAAACTTAATAGGAATAGAAAAAGGAATTGTTAACAGAAATAAGAAAACTAATAAAAATAATGAGAAATATAAAGAAACTCACACCTTGTAATTAAAATTTTACTTAATTATAGGAATGAAATCTGCTAGTTTTTTTAAAAAATAATATTAATTGTACCCAAAAAATAATATATATATATATATATATATATATATATATATATATATATATATATATAGGCCGGCCTATCAGGCTTATAAGGCTTTTTAATAAGCCTAAGCCTGGCCTATTTAATTTAATAGGCTTTTAAAAAAACCTGAGTCTAGCCTTTTAATTAAATAGGTCAGGCCAGACCAGACTTTATGTAGACCAGGTCGTAGGCCCCTGTAGGCCGGCCTAGCCTATTCCCACCCCTAGTGTCATGTGATCATTGTTTTGAAAATCAAACCAGCCAATTCAACTAAGAACTGGTCTAATGACTGGTCTATACACTCTAAAAAATTGGAGCATTTCAAAACTAGTAAAGAACCGGCCAAAAACCAGTACAAAGAATCAATTTGAACCAATCTTTTCCATTTTTTTTATTTTTTAATGTAATCTAAATATTTGAAGATAAATAAAATTACATATTTAAATATATCACATGAATATCAATTATTTTGTCAACTATTATTAATTTTTATCTTATAAATATATAATTTAGTCATCTATATTAATTTATAATTTGTTAGATCCTGATTTTTTTATAATTTATATTATTTTATTAATTAAAATATTATATAACATTAAAAAATGTAAAACCGGTTCAATTATGGTTCAACTACAATTAGACCATTGAACATTGAACCAGTGTTTTCATTGGTTCAATCACCAATCCAATTTAAAAAATATTGGTCAACACAAAATTAAACAAATGCTTGAAAACTTCTCTCTTCCCAACCTTAAAAAATCATAATATGGACCAAAGAAAAAAAAAACAGAAAATACATAAGAAATAAAGTAAAAATATTGATTGTTTTGTTTAAGAGAAATAAAAAATAGAGCAAAAATAAAATTTTGAGGTTGCTTGATTTGAAAGAAAGAAATTAGTATACCAAAACAAATACTATTTTACCCTTAACACATTTAACACACCTACTCACACGAAAACCATTTAATGGATTATATGTAGCAATTCAGGGATCTATCCTAGGGAGACAACATTATATATATATATATATATATATATATATATGAAAATAAAATTAAAATTAAAAATACTAATAAAAAATGTATAGGAAAAATAGGTTTTGGAATTAAAAATTGCTTAATTTTCTTCTAATGTATCATATATCTAATTTTACGTATAAACTAATTGTAAATATTTATTTTTGTTAAACTTATTATTTCTTAAATAATTTTGTTAGATATTTGATATTTAAATAATTTTATACAAAAAATTTGACCCTCCTTTAGTATACTCTTAAACCCGTCCTTGTCTAGCATATACTCAATCATATATAACATGTATTTGATTTTTTTCATGAATAAAAAAACACCAAAAAGAAATAGATTATATATTATACAATTGATTATTCACAGTGCAACTTTATGCATTTGGTCTATTTGTCTTAAGTCGATTACAAGTCAGATAAGTTGATTATGACCTAGGTAAATATGAAACAAACTATTGTTATTTCTTTACCCTTTTTACCATTTTTACGTGGAAATAAATTTTAAGTGGGACTCATTATATGTTTTACGAAACACAGTCCAGTTTTGTAGCTCCCTTCATTTCCACTCCTTCCCCTCCATTTCTTTGCTGAGTGAATACGCAATTTAGTCCTTAAGATTGTACCTATTTTACATATTAGTCCCTAACTTAATGTTAAATTCAAAATAGTCTCTATCTTTGCGTAAGTGTTACAAAATAGTTCTTCTGTTAAATTTTAAAATAACGCTGTTAGTAAGGTCAATTTTAGTGCCACGTGAACTATCTAACGTGACACTAAAGGATGACGTGGAATGGCATGTGGACGTGCCTCTTAAAAGATGTCACGTCATTTGATGATAACAAAACGAGTAAATAAGCAATTTAGTCCCTGACTTTGTACCCCTGTTGCATATTAGTCCCTAACTTAATGAAAAATTCAAAATAGTCCTTATCTTTTGCATAAGTGTTGCAAAATAGTTCTTCGGTTAAATTTTAAAGTAACGCTGTTAGTGAGGTCAATTTTAGTGTCACATCATTTGATGATGATAGAATGAGTGGTTTCTTCAAGTCTGATGGTTCTGAACCAATTGAGACATATATACGAAAAAGAACCCACACACACTTGCACAAATAAAAAGAACCAAAAATCCACAACAACAACCTTATCACTGTAGCCGTCAACACCAATGGGCGAGGTCTGCATAACCATTCTCTTTTCCTCTTCTTTTTTTCTTCAATTACCATCAATGTATCATTCCGGGTTCTGATTTTTTTTTTGTGTTCTAAATAGGAAAAGAAAAAACCAGAGGAAAACAAAGTGGAGGAGAAAAAAGCAGAGGAAGAAGAAAAGAAACAAGAAGAGAAAAAACCAGAGGAATCAAAAGATGACAAGGAATCCAAGAAGTAATCTGTGCCGCCAGAAATCGTGCAAGGCACAACCTTCGCAATGCATGGACACTTTAAGCACGATTTCTAGCATCTTTTAAGTTAGGGACTATTTTGCAATACTTACGCAAAAGATAGAGACTATTTTGAATTTTTCATTAAGTTAAGGACTAATATGCAATAGGGGTACAAAGTCAGGGACTAAATTGCCTATTTACTCATTTTGTTATCATCAAATAACGAGGCATCTTTTAGGAGGCACGTCCACGTGCCATGCCACATCATCCATTAGTGCCACGTTAGATAGTCCACGTGGCACTAAAATTGACCTCACTAACAGCGTTACTTTAAAATTTAACGGAATGACTATTTTGTAACACTTGTGCAAAGATATGAACTATTTTGAATTTAATATTAAGTTAGGGACTAATATGCAAAATGAGTATAATCTCAGGGACTAAATTGTCTATTCACTCTTTCTTTACTATTTTATCAATATCAAATACAATGTTAATGAGTTTCTTGGTTGAAAGAAAACAAAATTGTTTAAAATAAGGAAGATAATACAATATTACAAAAAGTAAGAAAATGTTAATTTCTTTTTTTGTTGGAAAATGCCTTAAAATGCAAAAATTAAAATCATTTTATAATAATTATATTTTACGAGACATTATTGCACATATTCTTCTTCTTCTTCCTAATTTTAATTTTTAATTTTAAAATTGTGAACATCCTTTTGACTTTTCATTTTAATTTTTTTTACTAAGTTTTATATTTTAGCTGGATGACAAATTTACTGTAGAGGGGTCCTTTTATAAACTAATTACCAAAGAGGGTCTCTTTTTAAAGTATTTGCAAAGGGGGTCTGTTTTACCATGGATGTCGCCAGTAGCACTGGCGAGAAACGCGTGTCGCCATTGTCAATGGCTAGAAGCTTGGTGACGTGGAGGGTGCCGCCATTGACGATGGCGAGAAGGTTGCTGACTTGGAGGGTGCCACCATTGGCATAGGCGAGATGCATTCCACGTAGGAACCGCCAACAACATTGGCGAGAAGCACGCTGACTCAGCAGGTCTCGCCTATCCCATTGGCGAGACACCTGCTACCCAGCGTTTTGCAGGAGCTAGGGTTGCAGTGTTCCAGGATCTAGGCTTGCAGTGTTCTAGGAGCTAGGGCTTGCATGCAGAAGAACAATGATTTTTAACATTGCTTTTGAACGTTGAGCATTTACTTTTTCTGCTATAAAATAAAATCTTCATGAACAACGTTAACTTACATTTCAAACTTACAAAGCTTCTCCTCCCCCAAATTCTTGAGCTTCTCCTCCAGTGTGCTGCCCTTTCCTTTGTTCTTCAATTTTCATGTGTGCTCTTTCTCCTCCATAATCCTTGGTAAGTATTTTTTGAATTAAATAATATTTATGTATTCTGTCCTTAATATTATAAAAAGATTAGATTAGTTAGTATTAATAGGTATTTCAAGATTAGGTTAGTTAGTTTTAATATGTATTCTATTGTTAATTTTTATGTATTAATAGGTATTCGAAGGTTAGGTTAATTAGCATGAAAATATTATTTAGTTAGTTAGTATGAAAATATTATTTGGTTATTGTATATATTCTGAGATATTATATGTGTTATATATATGTATGATATTTTAGTTAGACACACGTAATATTAGCTTTAGTTAGGCACACGTAATATTAGCTTTTGTAATATTAGACACAAATTAATATTAGCTTTAGGTATATATACCTAAAATTTAGGCACACGTAAATTTTGAGCTTCTGTAATATTAGGCTAAATAATTTTGAGCTTTTGTAATAATATTAGGCTAAACAATTTTGAGTTTTAAATAAATGAGTTGATAAGTTATATTATTTGATTTAGTTATTTTTAGTTTGAATTTTTTAAAAATATATACATATATGATAGGGTAGTTTACGTTAGTACATGGTAGGTTTTATTTTTAATTTGTAGGTTAATATTATTTGTGTTAGAAAATTTACGTGATTAAATATATGATACATTGTAAATTATTATTATTTTTGTATTACACGTTGTTTAAATATATTTTGTTATCAAATAAATATATTTTATTATTTATTTAAATTTGTCTTCACATGTATTTTAATTTATCTATAGAATATATTCAAAATTGCCCAGTTTTATTTATTACAAATTTATTTATATATATTTAATAACGTTTTTAATGATAAATTTTAATGAATATACATTAAATTATAAAAATAGTAGGTTAGTTAGTAATAATAGGTATGTTATAAAAATAGGCTCACGTAAAGTTTATATATAGGCTCACATAAAAATAGGTTAGTTATAAAAATAGTAGGTTACTTAGTATTAATAGGTTCACGTAAAGTTTATATATATTTGCACGCATGATATTTTAGCCTTTACACACATGATATTTTAGTCAAGTCACACGTAATATTAGCTCAAGTTAATATTAGCTTTAGGTATATATTTGTAAATTTTATACACACGTAAATTTTTAGTTTTTGTAATATTAAATACTTCACACTTAAATAAATATTTGTAATATTAGACACTTCACACACGTAAATTTATCTTTTTAGTATTATAATTTTGTATGTTATATACAGATAGTACAATTTTAAATAAATGAGTTGATAAGTTAATATTATTTGAGTTAATTATTTTTAGTTAGAATGCTATATATATTATTTATTAGTTTTAGTTTGTAGGTTAATATTATTTGTTTTAGAAAATTTACGTAATTAAATATATGACACATTGTACATTATTATTATTTTTGTATTACACATTGTTTAAATAATTTTTTGCATTTCAATATTTGTTTCTATTTTAATTTATTTGGTAGTCCATATTTTATTTAATTATTTATTTGTTAATTGTAGAATATATAATGTCATTTATTTAAATTTGTCTATGTGTATGTATTTGAAAGTATTTGTAGAATATATTTAAATTTTATTATTTGTATAATATATTTTGTTATCATAAATATATTTTGTTATTTATTTAAATTTGTCTCCGCATGTATTTTAATTTATCTATAGAATATATTCAAAATTGCCCAGTTTTATTTATTACAAATTTATTGTTATATATTTAATAACGTTTTTATAAATGTGCGTAGTTTAATTTATATTATCTACAAATAATGTATAAATTGATTTGTGAATTTATTGTATTATATTTTATTTTGCAGTATCAATGACATCTTCATCGTCATGTCCATCACATATTAAAATTAAGTCTGGCTCGATTGATAGTGATGTATTATGGATGCAACCTAAGCATGTTTCAGAACATGTTTGGAATGAGGAAGAAGATCGAAAATTACATATCAGACGAGATGTCCCCACGTATCAAGGGGAAGAAGAAATTCCAGAGCAAATTTTTCCTTTTCTTCGACAATCTGATTTTTACTGGATTATGAAGATGGGATACTTAAAAATAAATGTCTCATTAATAAGTGCTTTGATAGAAAGATGGAGGCCGGAAACACATACGTTTTACATGAGATGCGGAGAGTGTACTATTACTCTTCAAGACGTCTTTGTATTGTTAGGTCTACGTGTGGATGGTCTACCATTAATCGGTCCAACAAATCTTAATTTGGCTGATTTATGTGAGGAATTATTGGAAGTCAGACCACAAGAAGGTGAAATTAAAGGTAGTGTGGTTAAATTGAGTTGACTAGCTCACCATTTTGCATAAATAAATAACCACGACGACAAAGAATAAGTACGAAGGTTTGCCCGTGCATGGATACTACGATTCATTGGAGGTGTCTTGTTCGTTGACAAAAGCATTAACAAAGTTTCGCTAAGATACCTTCAATTTTTACGTGACTTTCAAGACTGTAGCACATATGCATGGGGACCTGCCATACTTGCTTTTCTATACAGAGAGATGTGCAGTGCCACCGATTATAAAACTAAATCAATCGGAGGTCTATGCATCTTACTACAAATGTGGGCATGGGAACGATGTCCAACCTTGGCTCCAAAGAGGACTCCTTCCCAAGTAGAAAATAAACCATTGGGGCACAGGTTAGTCATTTTTAAAAGCGTCTTTCATTTCAAAAAAATAAATGGTTTTAGGGTATATTAAATTTTAATCTTTGTAGGTGGCTGCTACGTGGAAACCAACATATCGGCAATGATGATATGAGAGTTTTTGGTCGCAAGTTGGATATTATGAAACGTCATGAGGTAAGAACATGGTACTGTATTTGTAAAATAAAAAATGATATGTGTTATTTTGCTAAAATGCTGACAACTATGTTGTTATATGCAGTTTGTGTGGGAGCCTTACACAGCAACTGTTATATCATTGTTGTCTCCCATTTGTGTAGTCGGAAGTGTCGCGTGGTGCGTGGTGGTGCGCGGTGGTGCCACTAATTTGTTTCCAAGTTATTGAGTGGCACTAACCGGATAGAGTATTGAGACAATTTGGGATGCAGCAACCAATTCCAGAGTCTCCTTCGCAACTCTTAAGCATTCATGGCATAACATTAAAAGGGAAACATAAAGAAAATTGGGGGCAATTGTTCGCCCCAATGATTGATCAGTGGAACAATCGCCATGCTTTTAGAGTCGACGCTTATCCCCGACAAGAAGGCCTATTGAGCTTTAACTCATACTACATGGTCTGGTATAGGCGAAAGACAAAGATGTTTGTTGACCCACAAAATGCAAACACGGCTACATTGGTATTTTTTAGTTTTTTTTTAATATTTAACTTGAACATTTTTTTAATGATGCCCATTAATTTTTTGACCCTAATAATTGCAGGCTGAAGTTGCGGAGACATTACAATACATGGTGTCTCTCAAGGGAGGAATACATGGACACTTGATGATCTCGTGCCTTATGTGGAGAAAATTACAATTTTATCCGAAGAGCAAGAGAGAATCACTGAGCCAGTGTCACATGGTCCTGCATCAGAGCGTCAATTTCCCGCACAGCAGTTTCACATTCTTCAGTCAAGTGTTGAAACTCGGGGCATAGACAGACGAAGGGAGACTGTTGAAGCGGAAGAATATTCCCAACAAATGGCGAAGCGTGGCCATGGAATGTATTACATGCCACAAACATTTTCTCAGTATCCGACACAGATGTATCAGTATCCTTTTCAGGGTCATCACACTGATACTTCTGCAAGCCAGCATTCGTTCGGTGGTGTTGCGAAAACACAACCTCATTTTTCATGGCCCATTATGACCCCTTCACAGCAATATCATGGCCCAATTCCAACACCTAATGCCCCATTAGGAACACAATGGAATGTACTGGGACCAATACCTAATATAGGTGACTTATTAGGTGTTGATTTGCGTCACGAATTTTCTGCGGAGGCTGACGAAGAAGAAGCGGGGAGGCATCGGGGCAGAAGAAATCCTGATCGCCAAGCACAAAGATGGGATCGACCATGTGGCACATCCTCACGGCATCATAGACACCAAAATGAATGATTTGCATGTCTCCGTTTAAATATGTTGTTGTATATTTCTCATTTGAATTTCACACGTAATGTATGATATTCAATTTATTAAGGCTTACTTATGGATACAGTTTATGTCGCGTATCAAACTATAATAATGAATGAAGTTAAAAAATAACTAAGGTAGAGAAAAGGAAAAAACTAATGCTTCTAAGTAACGATGAACATCAATGTCATATGTGCACTAAGGTAGACAAAAGAAAATAACTAATGTCACTCAACCTGGCTTGATCCACTCCATTTATTTCAACTTCTACATGTAATTTTATTTCATTAGATGCATATGAGTATGGAGTAATTTTATTTCAACCCTAAACACTAAGGCTTAGACCCTAAACAATAAACCCTAAGACTTAGACACTAAACCCTAAGACTTAGACCATAAACCTATAACCCTAAATTCTTAACCATAACCCCTAAACCCTAGGGCTTAGACCCTAAACACTAAACCCTAAGACTTGACACTAAACCCTAAACCTTAAACCCCAAACACTTAACCCTAAATTCTAAACACTAAACCCTAAATCCTAAGGCTTAGACACCAAACCCTAAACCTTAAAAACCCTAAACCATAAACACTAAACCCTAAATCTTAAACCCTAATCCATTAACCTTAAAATTTAAACCCTAAACCATAAACCATTGACACTAAATTATAAACACTAAACCCTAAACCCTAAGGCTTAGACACCAAACCCTAAACTCTTAACCCTAAATTCTAAACACTAAACCCTAAACAATAAACCCTAATCCATTAAACCTAAATTTTAAACCATAAACCCTACATTCTAAACACTAAACCCTAAATCCTAAGACTTATACGACAAACCCTAAACCCTTAACCCTAAATTCTAAACACGAAACCCTAAATTTTAAACACTAATCCATTAACCCTAAATTTTAAACGCTAAACCCTAAATCCTAATCCATACACCCTTAACCCTAAATTCTCAACCCTAAACCCAAAGGCTTAGACACCAAACCCTAAACTAAACCCTTAACACTAAATTCTAAACACTGAACCCTAAATCTTAAACCCTAATCCATTAACCCTAAATTTTAAACCCTAAATCCTAAATACTAAACCCTAAACCATTAACCCTAAATTCTAAACCCTAAACCCTAAACCATACGGCTTACACACCAAACCCTAAACCTTAAAACTCTAAACCATTAACCCTAAATTCTAAACACTAATCCCTAAACACTAAACCCTAAATTTTAAACCCTTATCCATTAACCCTAAATTTTAAACCCTAAATCATAAACCCTAAATCCTAAATTCTCAACCCTAAACCTAAGGCTTAGACACCAAACCCTAAACCTTAAAACCCTAAACCCCTAACCCTAAATTCTAAATACTAAACCCTAAATTTTAAACCCTAATCCATTAACCCTAAATCTTAAACCCTAAACCCTAAATCCTAAACCATAAACCCTAAGGCTTTAGACACCAAACCCTAAACCTTAAAACCCTAAACAATTAACCCTAAATTCTAAACACTAAACCCTAAATCTTCAACCCTAATCCATTAACCCTAAATTTTAAACCCTAAACCCTAAATACTAAACCCTAAACCCTGGCTTAGACCCTGAACACTAAACCCTAAGACTTAGACACTAAACCCTAAACCCTACACCATAAGCCCTAAGACTTAGACCCCAACCCGTAAACCTTAAACCCTAAACTCTTAACCCTAAATTATAATCCCTAAACCCTAAACCATAAACAATAAACCCTAAACCCTAAGGCTTAGACAATAAACACTAAATCTTAAACCCTAATCCCTTAACCCTAAAATTTAAACCCTAGACCCTAACACCAATGTCACTCAACCTGGATTGATCCACTCCATATATTTCAACTTCTAAATATAATTTTATTTCATTAGAAGTACACATTCAAAAATAAGTAACTGACGATTTCATTGAAGACCACAAAGTAAATACATTGAACAAAACCTAAAGCAATACAAGTCACTCATCTAACATACATAAATCAATTAAATGAATTACTCTCACGATCAGATTGCATTAGACATCGGCGCCTATTGTGCCCTTCTGCTCCACATCTACTACATTTTTGTCGGTGGTCAGATGGTTCGACCCAATCCATCTCATTCCTTATCCTTGTTGATTTTGGCCGACCTTTCGCACGAATTGTAGTTGGGTCAGGGATTAGTGTCCATGCCTCATCAGAAGGAGGAATTGCCGCTTCATTCCCAAGAGGCCACCACTGTGCGGAGTATGCTTTTAAGATGTGCTCATTCGTGTAAACAACATCTATATATTGGTAGTAGTTCATGCTCACGTAACCACAAGTTGCAATAATGTGTGAACATGGATAGTGAAGCGCAGAATACCTTCCGCATTGACAATAAAGGTCATTCAAGTTAACTGCCCACTTTTGTCCGCCACGTTGCGTTATAGGATTGAAGGTTTCCTCTACTTCAAACCTTGTCGAGTGGATATCAAACACGCGAACGATGTGCGAACAAGTTTGTTCTTGATTTTTCCTAAGTTCTTTAACAAGCTTAGAACAATATACTTGGCCTTCGTTTAATTGTCTTTGGGCTTGGTGATCACGATCAACAAAGTACTTTCGGCACCTACTATATGTTGACTTGACCAACGCTGTTATTGGAATGTTGTGACAATCTTTCAACACCTTATTCACACATTCTGATAGGTTGGTTGTCATGTGACCATATCTTCGTCCAGATGTATCGTAAGCCATGCTACATTTTTCCTTTGAAATGCGATCAATCCACCTTGCTATGGCTGGACTCAATTGACGAAATTTTTCTAAGTTTTGATCAAACACATGCTTGCAAGGAGTGTACGCTGCATCAAATTTGTTACCATCAAAAGTTGTAGGTAGATATGAAACTCAAATTAACTTAATGTATAAAATAAACCTTACCCAATTTCTTGAACATCTCTTTTTGTTTTGCGTTGTTGAATTTGGGATTGAAATTGCTCGCTATGTGTCAGATGCAGTACACATGATAACCGTGGGGAGGTTGCCAACCAAGTGCTTCGTTAGCGACAATAGACTTTATACTCACGTGACGATCAGATATTAGACAAATTTCATTCTTATCTATGACGTGTTCACGCAAGTGGGCCAAAAATCATGACCATGTTGTTAACGTCTCACCTTTGACCACAGCGAATGCTAGAGGAAGAACACCACCATTTCCATCTTGCGATGTGGCCATTAACAGGGTCCCACGGTATTTCCCGTATAAATGTGTGCCGCCAACTTGTATGATTGGCTTACAATACTTAAAAGCCTCTTTGCATTGACCAAATGTCCAAAATACTCTATGAAACTGACGATGTTCGCGACTCACCCTATTACCAACAATAAAATCGTCATGTAGTATTTGAAAGTAAGAGTTAGGAGAATGATTTTGCATGTGTGTTAACCATGACGAAAGTTTCGCATATGACTCTTCCCAATTGCCATATTCAATTGCAATCGCCTTTTGTTTTGCTATCCATGCTTTTCTGTATGAAACCTTATAAGAAAATTCACTATTTATCCTTTCTTGAATCAAATAAATTTTTATTGATGGATCTTCTCTGATCATGCCTGTAATTCAAATAATAAATTAAAATAATAAATTAAAATAACAAATAAAACAAAAGTAGGATAATATGAACATAAAAAACGTACCTACTACGCAAGTCGCAATTAAATCTGAATCAAGCTTCTCATGGTCTTGTGTCATAGTCATATTTAGACATGTGTGCAGTCCACTCCATTGTGTCACTTTCCATGCATCAATTTTTTTAGATAAAATTGCCCTCATATAAAAAGGGCAAGGAGACTCTGCGCTGTTGTTGGGGCAACAAACGATATATTTGTGCGATTTCGTTTCAACAACCTTAAAACTTTGATGCACCTTCATCACATATTGTTTCAGTGCATTTTTGACCGCATCTTTACTGTCAAAATCCATGCCAACATATAATTCTTCTCCAACATTAAAAGTCGTTGGAATGCCCAAACCACAAATGTCCTCCTCGTCCAGATGACTCCAATTGATATTATTATAATGTAAAGCATCATTCCAAAATGGATTTTGAATTCCTGGTACACCTAATAATTTCAAAAAAAATCACGTCAACAAACTACTCGTATTCAGTTACCATTAAATATAATTCTCATAAAAAGATAGATGTATTCAACTAATTTTGTATTTCATAAAATTTACCTTCAGTTGGGTGAACAATTGAAACTGGTTCAACGATGTCGGTGACTTCATCGTCTGTATCAGATATTCCATCAACACTATCATCTTCATCGAAAGACTCTTCAACGTATGAGTTAGACGCAAGATCATCATCATCATCATCTTCATCATCATGTAAATTGCTTATATTTTTTGGAAGTTTTGACTCATGATGAGATACATTACGTCCACATGACGTAACATAATTTGCAGCATGAAACATAGAACCACCAGCAACATCCTTTTCTACGTACAATTCTAGAATTGACTTTTTTTTGTTGTTGTTGAAAACTTTGGATCATAGTTTCAACATCTTCGTCATATCAAATTTGCAACGCAACATATTTTCCTGAAACTAAAAATCTACAAATTATAGTAGAAATAATTTCATTATTTTCTAACTTTACCTTATCTCCAATTTTTTTTTCAAAGCATTGAAACTAATTCCGCGTTTAATTTGAATCGCCTTTTTACTGCCTTCAAATATTACATCATCATTGTCTTCATATACTCTTCCGCTGAAATACAACACTGTAATAATTGAATTCATGATATACCTACATCAACAAAATTAAAAATAATTAATCATAACAACAGTATTTTTAAAATAAATAAGTGTATTTGCTTGCTTCATCTACTAACTTAAACTTAAACTTAAACTTAAACTACATATTAAAATTTCATTCTAACTTCAAAAAACTAGAAGGAAATCATGAAATTATTTGTAACACCTGTCCACCCATGAACAAATGCTTGTAAATAATTAAACATTATTAAAAAATAAATTCAAAGTAAAAAACCTAATTACAAAAATTAATACGCTTAAACTTCACGTATTAATTTTTTGTCTAAAAAAAACAATTATTACTTCAATTAAATATTTTGTGAATGATAAAAATAAATAAATCTATTTGCTTGCACTATTAAACTTAAAGTAGACATAGATACTTCATTCTAACAAAAAAATTATTACTCGAATTAAATAATTCTAAAAAATTTCCTTAACTTCCAAAACTGGAAGACTCACCTCTAAATATTTTTAAGTCAGAAATAGCATCAACAAAAGCTTATAACCTGAAGGATCACACGTCAAATTTCTAAGCCACAAAAACCATGAACAAAGACGCTTACAAATAATTACTGATAATAATTTTAAAATAACAATTCTAATTCCAAAAATTATTATTCTTAAACTTTACCTTCAATTTTTAGTCTAACAAAAAAATTTATTACTTCAACTAATATTTTGTCAATCATAAAAATAAAAATATTTATTTGCTTGCTCTATTAAACTTAAACTAGACATTCATACTTTATTCTAAAAAACATTATTACACTAATTAAATAATTTTTGAAAAATTCCTCAACTTCAAAATCTGCAACTATCACATATAAATATTCTTAAGGCTGAAATACCTTCAACAAAGGCTTATACATGGAAGAGTTACACTTAAAAAAATTTAGACACAAAAACCTATTTCAAATAATTAGTGGTAATAATTTTCAAATACAAAATCTAATTCAAAAAATTACTACACTTAAATTTCAGCTTCAAATTTGATTTTAACCACAAAATTTATTACTTCAAAATAAACAATTTGTAAATGATGCAAATTATTAAAAAAATTAAGTTGAAACAGCATGAAATAATGCTTCTAAAAATTTGACTCAATAAAATTTTGTTCCTTAAAATAAATTAAAAAAAAAATCCTTACTTTCAATAGAACTTTGAAGTTGAAGATGAAATGAACTAACTTCAAACAAAAACAAACTTCAAACAAAGCGTGTTTCAGCCTTTTCTTTCTCTCTTCAAACCAGTTTCTTTCTTTCTCTCTTGCTTCAGAATGTTGTGAAATTTGAAGCTATATCATGCTCTATTTAAACAAAAACTACACACAATCTGGCCATTATTAAAGCATGCAAAATTTCCCCGAAGTCATCTGTCATTCAACCATACATGTGAGTCTCTGCAAGCCACACTGTATGCATGTGATCCTTGCACAGCTGCAATGCATGTGAACACATCTACAGCTCTAGCCTTTGAGTCCTAGCCTGCATCACCAACAAATGCTTCAGTCTCATCATGAACAGTGCTCTAACCTAGCTTGTGCCCTAACCTGCCCTAACCTATCTCGCAAGAAGCACTGGCGGGATTGGTTGCTACGTGGAGTGTCCCGCCATTGCTGTTGGCGGCTTGCCTAGTCAGCAAGCTTCTCGCTCTTATGAATGGCGGCATCGTGCCTAGTCAGCAGCGTTCTCGCCATTGCAGATGGCGGCACCGCTATGTCGCCAATTCTGCTGGCGACATCAACGTAAAAACAGACCCCCTCCGTAAATACTTAGAAAAGGGACCCCTTTACGTAAATAGTTTGTAAAGGGGACCCTCTACAGTAAATTTGCCTTAGCTGGATAGTGTTGGATTCTCCATTTATTTAAAAAAAATTGCACACTGAGATCAGCTGATTCAGCTCTGAGCCAGCTTTGAGCTTATGACTCCGCCCATAGTCTTCTTTCATACGCTATCTTCTCGCGCTTCGCGGATTAACCAAGAACAAACCAACCAATCAACTTTTCAGAGAGCAGAATCGCTCACACTCGAACACCATGAAAGTTCTGATTAACAATCCCGAACCGTTTCTCTCCCCACCAAACTCCATTTTCCGCAACAACAACAACCCTCGCTTTCACCTTCTCCCATTCCCCAAACGCCAGTGGATCGAGTGAAGGCTCTGTTTGACGAGGGTCGCGTTGGATTGGACCACCATCGAGCAATTCGGGCTTCCCGAGTTCGACGTTCGAAACCCGGCGCTGTCGTCGTCGTATCGCCGTTCGGCATTGCCCAGGCCCAATCAGACGGTGTTGGAGGCCCAGGCTAGGGTTTGCACCGGCCCCACCCAGACCCGCCCCCTCCACGAACAATAGGCCTTCAAGGTCTTCGACACTATTCTCAGATCAGGTTCCTCTCTCTCTCTAATTCATCTCACATTAATATGCTATTGCTGGTTTTGACTTTTCTAAAGTAAGAGGAGAATACTCTATGAACAAAACTAAGTGTGATGATAACTTTTTTATTGGAAAATGTACAGTTGCAATTTTTCTTTTAACAATTTGCCATATTTATCCCTATACAGACATTCTCCTTTCATGAAGTGTTGAACTTGACATGCATCCGGCATAATATGGTATTTAGTATGCTTTTAATTTTGTTTATAATACCAACTGAACCGGTTGTCACCGGGACCTGACTTCTGTGTTGTCCCTTTTGAAGTTGTTCCTTCAAAACCACGCCATTTTGAGAGTTGTGTTAATATTTTCACAGTTAAATATTAACACAACTCTCTCCAAACGACATCATTTTGAAGGAACAGGTCAAAAGGGAAGCAGAAAAGCCAATTTCTTGTCACTGAGTATCAGACATCAATATTCAATGTAGTATATATTAAAATTCAAATATTATGCCTTTTATTATCTTCTTTATCTCCTTCCAAATTCATGTATAATTTGTATTTCTTTCTGATATAAAGTTTTGCCCTTGCAATTTTTGTATAGTGGTAGTTATTTGGTTTAATTGTATGATGTGAATAATCTTTTAAATTTTTTATGATGATTCATCATAAGACCCGGGCTAAAATATTAGTTTGATCACACTCTCAAATGCTTGACAACTTTTTCATCAAAAATTATGGTTACACTTTGTCCTCCAAAGTATGTATCTCAGCTTACCGGAGTTAACTTTGTTATTAGTCAAGTACTCAAGTGCTTATTTTTATTTTTTGGATCGGCAAACACAAATCAATATATTGATAGGTACTAGATGTACCAAAAACAATTACAAAGAGAAGCCACCAGTAACAGTCATAACTGCCCATGTCCAAACGGTTATAAGGCATTTATATAGCAATGTGCATATAAATGAAGAATAACCAAGGGATCAACATTGGTCCCATCCCCTGAAAAAAACTTCTAACCAACCCAACCCCTAGGCAGAAGATCATAACTGCCAGCGAGATATATATAGTGGCAACAGTCAAAGAAAGCAAGACATTCTCACTACATTTAACACAACTCCCCCCCACCCCCAATGAACGCATAAAAATGTACACTATCCCACAGCAGAACTACCCATCAGCACGTATGAAGCTTCACGAAGATGCATGCCATCCAGGCTGAGACACCACAGGGTAAACAAATGACAGAACATGACCTCTGCTTTGAAGGTTCATCTATAGAGGATAAAATTGGATAATTTTATAGAATACAAATACCTGTATTCATTGAGGATACAGAGAATGATTGGCTGAAGTCTTTCACACCTTCCCTCATCCAACACCATGCAAAGAAAAGAACCTGTTGAATCAAACCCTCTACATCAAACTTGGATCCCTTGAAAATGCACGAGTTTCTCATCCTCTGAGTACACCAAACCATGGCACACCACAAAAGCCTCCACTTTTTCATTACTAACCTTAGAAAGTAAAGGAGTTGCTTAACAGTTGAGCAACAAGCCAAAGAATATAATATATTTTTGATAAATTAAAATACAGTATATATATTGAATAACATATTACTATATTTATATATTTCTTATATTTTATTAATTTATTTTTCTTTATTTCTTTATTTTTTACGTAATATAATTAATATTTGTTTTGATTAGTCATCATTATCGTAGTATTTAATCTCTTACAAAATTTATTTAAAAGGCATGATAGTAAGCAAAATTTGAATAAAAGTGATTCAAGTTATGATAATAAATCTGTCTCTACAATATTAGGTATCAGAATATAAAAAATCTAAATTCTGATATGTAAGCAGCTGTATAACACACGTATCAGTATTTGGTACCAGTATGCTACGGATAGTCACCAATTTTGAAGTATCTATTCATAAGAGTCAAGTGTTTGTAACCAATAACAATAATCAAATGTAAACCCTTCCATGTTGGTTTTGTTAGAACTAGTTAAATCCTTAAATGATATGTTATAGATTATTTTGTTGAAATAATTGCTTTTCTTTACGAGCTTTTTGAGAGTCTTTGAAAACAAAAACAAAAAAAAGAAAAATATTCTAAGATCTTATTACTTTGTATTTAATCTTAGCTAGGGGAGAAATGAAAGATGAAGATGCAGTTTCTAGAGCACAACTTGGGGCATTTTTCGCGGGGATGAAAATACTTGCGAATGCATTTCCTAAGGCGACACAATGGAGTGAAGGGGAAACACGTGCAATGAAGACATTCTGGCCACTTCTGGTTAGAGTTCTTCCGCCTGAGGTGATATTCATTGCAGACCCGGAAGGGTTGATGATGGGTGTGGGAAGTTCAATTGGACCGCAATATGTTGGCAATGACACCAGTGAGATGTGATTGGTTGGTGCTCTTAGGGAGGTGTTGGCTGGTGACCATCTTGGATTTGAGGAAGTGCAAGGTGTGTTAAAGGATGTCCTTCCCATCCAAGAGGGTGATGAAAAGCCTCAGGGAGTAAGTGACGCTGTGCTTTCTGCATTTTTAATAGGTCAACGCATGAACCGTGAAACTGACCGTGAATTAAAAGCATACTGCCTTGCATTTGATGATGAAATTGGTATGAATTTAAACCTGATTATTCCATTTTGCTCTTTTTAGTTGTCACAATTAGAATCTCTTTGTTAATATTATTACGAGATGATTCTCAGGTCCCCCCCTCCTGTTGCTGATGTCAGATCATTGACTCATTATGGTGAACCTTATGATGGTAACACGCGCTTCTTCAGGAGGACGCTATTCATTGCTGCTGTTAGATCTTGCTATGGAGAGTCTTGCTTGCTTCATGGTGTAGATTGGATGGCACCTAAGGTGTGTGAATTTTCCGAGTGTTGGGTGTTTTGGTTGTTTAAGAAGCAAACTAAGATGCTTAATGATCATAAAGTCTTGGAAATTCTATCCTTGGAGATGACTAAGGGTATGTTTGGCCCAGCTTTTTTTTTTTGGCTTAAAAGTAACTTTTATGTTAAAGCTAAGAACTTAAAAAAAAGTAAAAGTTGTTTTGCAAGTATTCATTATTTTCTAACTTGAAAGCTCCTTAAGTTAAAAGTTGTATGGTATTTTTTTTTAAACAAGTTTTAGATTATTTAAAACTAATTATCAAAGTATATTTATAAATCAAAAAATGTTATGTTAAATTAATATAATTCATATTAAATTATTTTAATGATAATAAAATAAATCAAAATATTAAAATAATATTTTTAAGAAAATTGAAATTACTTTAATTAATAAAATTTTATTTCAATGATAAGTTGCAAACGAAAATACAACTTATGGTTTTCAGCAAAAAAAATACTACTTATGGAAACTTTCTCAACAACAAAAAAGAATTTCAACATTATGGGAAGAATAAAAGAAGCAGCATCATTATTCCACGAAAAGCTTTAAGGACAGGCTCGTATGTAGAATCATTATTGAAAGCCTTATTCCTAGAAGTGTAAGAATGACAAAACGAACAACCAAGCATATAATCAACTGGGTGTATGTTTCAGCTTAACTAGTGGTCTCAAGTTTGAGTCCTAAGTATAAAGTTGCACTAAAAAAAATACATGTGGTGTAGAAAGAAGGGGGAAAAAAAAAACAATGACAAAACAGATAGCATGAATCCGTTAAGTGTGGATGAAAATGGTCAAAAAATGCAACATAAGATATATGTTTTCAATCCTATGTATTTATTTTCCATTCAAATAGCATGTATGTATATAACAATGACAAAACCGATAGCGTGAATCCTAACCTTTAAAGGGGGGTAAAAACGGTCAAAATAATGCAACATAACGTATATTTTTAATTCTATGTATTTATTTGCCATTCAAATAGTATGTATGTATCATTGCTAAGTCAAAGGACAAGTACTTGTAATGGAAGATAATAATACTAACGAAATATGACTTTAAGACAGATTAGGTATACAGATTAGGTATCACAAAAACAAATTTAGTACAAATTTGAATTTTTTTTTAGAATATATAAGATTAAAAGCTGCAAGAGATTTTCTAATGTACACTCATTTTTTTAATGTACATTTTATAAAACTACAACTTAATTATGTTTTAAGAAAATTGAAATTATAACTTGCTAAAATATTTTCTTTTAGAAAATAAGTGAAAGTATATTAGCAAATTTCATAAGAATTTGTTAAGGTATACCACTTGTTTTTAAGAAGAGGCATTTTACTAATTTATATCTTAGGTGTTTAATGGTAAAAAAAAAATTAAGGTATTTAAGAAAATTGAAGTTATAATCTATTAAAATACTCTTTTTAAATAAATACGTGCACGTATATGTACGCTAGAAAAATTCTATATATATTGCCTTTTCTTGTGCCACCTTATTTTGTAAAATTTTATTTTATATATGAGAAAATTCTATATTCTTCTTTTAAAAGTACAATTATCATTGCTTTATACCCACCACAAAGAGTTTTAATTAGTCAAGAAAATTGGGGAAAGTATCATTAATTTGATCGTCTTTTTGGATTGAGAAAATAAGCGTGACAAAATTCTAATATTTAGATGTTAAATGGTTGATATTTGTGCGATTAATGAACTAAAAAGACGACACTTTGTATTATTAAAGAATTATACTGATGTAAAATATTTGAAAGACCAAAATGACAACACTTTACAGCTGATTTTGAAGGACCACACTTTATCCCCTGCTTGTGCTTCCATTATTCTTGGTGCTACTAACTTCCTGAATAGAATCTGGTCTTATCGTTTTTCTCATATTAACGTGAAAGTAATAGGGTGATGAATTGAATTGATCCCAAGCTGACATTCTTAGAGGTTGGGTCTTCTAGCTGGTAATGATCACCTTCTTTTAACTACTTTTATTTATCTAAAAAATAAATAATTGATAACATTTATATTTTTATAAGATAAAATTGAAGATAAAACTAAATTTCTACAAAGAAATAGTAACACGCTTGACAGGGATTTAATTTGTTTTATTGAATCATTATTTTTAGGAAGTCAAAAATAGAGAAAAAAAAGATAAGCATCAGCAGGCAACAGCTTTAAATTTATTATCCTTTCAAAACGTGGGCCTCGAGCCACCACCACCAATGTATGTTACGTTAAATTTAGAGTTAGGAAAGCTTTGTTGAAAGAAAAATAATACTAGTATCCTTACAGTATTGGTTAAAAAACTTTTTATTAAGATTCATAAAATTATGTTTTTTATGATTATGTTATGTTCTTTCATGATTTATACCTTAACCTTTTTTGTATTTTTAATTTTTTTATAATAATATCTTAAGAATACTAGTTAAAAAGACTATTTTTCGAAATTTGAATTTGAGTGAGGATAAGGGTCAAATCGTCATGGACATGCAGAAACTTCAATGATTAATAGTGAGAGTAGGAAATACAAAAATATTCACAAAACGAGATAGTATAATTGATTGTTGCTGGTAATATGATTCCCTGTAAGCCGCATCTTTAAAAAGTTTGGCCAAAAGAGAAAGGTGCTTTGTATTGCATATGGCTTTTAGCATAGGGGGAATAACTTGGGATTGTTGTTCATCCACAATACCCTAAACATTTGGCGCCAAAGTTCAACCCTCTCTCTTTCTAATTCTTTCAGCAAAAAATTTGGCGCCCAAATGCCAACATCTCTCTTAAGCTAAGCCAAATTTTAGAAAAACAGAAATTATTTATTTTAAACATAGGAAATATGATTTTTTGATAATGGACATGTTTGTTTAAGCTTTTATTTCAAAACAAATGCTTTTTAATAAAATAAGAATTTTATTATCATTTTAATGTGTTTGTTTAAATTATTATTTTTTAATATTTTATTTTTAAAAGAAATAACTCCTATCTATTACTTCTAAAAAAATATTTTTTTTTCAAAAAAAGAAATAGTTTAAACAAACAAACTCAATATTTATGAATCATATGCTGAAAATGTTAGTAATTGAAAGTGTATCGTGGATGTTTAGTAAAGTGGATCTTATTTTATTTTATTTATCATAACATATTAAGACTTAATTTGGGATTATAAACTTGTTAGTGTTAATGAATTAAATTATTAATGTTTCTAGTTTTAATTTGACTTATTAATAGCATTTTTGGTCTTTTAAGATCATAATTATGTGATTTTGATCTTTTAAGTTTCAATTATGCAAAATTGGATCTTTTAAGTATTGATTATATGATTTTGATTTTTTGTCAATCACTCATTAAATATTTAATAGATTTTGTTAAATGACCACTAGATGATGAAATGTTAATGGCATGGTTACTAATGTGTTATTTGGCACATGCTGACTAAATTAATTATACATTTTTGTTCCTTAGGTATCACAATTATGAGGAACTAATTGTATAATCATATCATATCAACATATAATTCAAACAACATATCAACTATTATGTCATCATCAAGTGTCACATTAATAAAATCTGTTATAAAATTAACAAACAATTAATAGAGGTACCAAATCACATAATTGCCATATTAAAAGGATCCAATATGTGCAATTGAAATATGATTGACAAAAAATCACATAATTGTGATAATAAAGGACCAAAAATGCAAGTAATTTAAACCTTTTAGTTTTTGAAGTCATTGGCAGGTTTATTTGATATTTCAAATATTTAGATATTTAGCTATTTTGATGAACTAATTAATAGTTATCATGGTTATGTTTAAACTATTTATTTATTTTGTGGGTTAACTCATTAATCATTATCTTATAACACTTTTTATTTTATTTTTTCTTTTTAAAGGTTATAGCTGATAAACCTAACTCAATTAGCAATGCACCTAGAATTAAGATAGATTGAGATTTTCAATGTACTACTTTCTCTTTCCCAACATAAAATACAGTTTTACCTTTTGAAAAAAATTAAATTAATTGATATTTTTGCTTTTCAATGAGATATTCAAATATCTATTTCAATTTTATCCTGTAATAAATGTGGTTGTCTTGAAAGACTCATTAATAATTTATTGAAATTAAAAAAGATAATAAAGATATTTTAGTAAAATTGTTTCCTATTAAAGATTATTATCTTTAAATACTTACTTTTCTTATTTTGTGTGTAAAAATCTTAAATATTAGTAATTTTGAGGTGGAAAAAGTATTCAAATGCCTTCAATTCAACTTAATCTTTTTTGTTTTGGAAAAAACTTATATAGTACTTATTCTAGACTCATATATAAGTAAAAATAATTAATTTTATACTAATTAAGAAAATTAATTGACACCATTTAATTTTCTTAATTTCAAGTAAAAAAATAAGATTAATTCTAAAATACTTTTCATTGAAACTTGTTATCATGAATAAAAAAGAGTTATTGAAAATAAAAATAAAATTAAATAAATGATATTTTAGGAATGATAATATTAAATATGATAAATTTAGTTAAATTTATTTATATTTAAATTCAAACATGACTATTTTATTTATTTATATATGCATTCATAGAGAGTACAACTTTATAAGTGTTGTTGGTGCAGTTGTTAAATGAAATTTGGAGTTTTATTTGGTGAATTGGCATAATCAAAACTTGTTTTGAAGTAATATATATTAGCGAAATTCTAATTTTGGTTAAAAAAATATTTCTAAAATTGTATCTAAGTTTTGTTTATTTTTAGATATTGATTTTTATTTTATTTATAGAAATTAAAGATGACATAAAAAATTTATAATACTCAAATTATATTCAATCAATTGAATTAGACTTCTTAATTGAAGTGAATAGGCAATTTAGTCCCTGAGATTGTAGCCATTTTGCATATTAGTCCCTAACTTAATATTAAATTCAAAATAGTCTCTATCTTTGCATAAGTGTTGCAAAATAGTCCTTCCGTTAAATTTTAAAGTAACGCCGTTAGTGAGGTCAATTTTAGTGCCACGTGGACTATCCACGTGGCACTAAAGGATGACGTGGCATGACACGTGGACATGCCTGATGCCACATCATTTGATGATAACAAAACGAGTAAATAGGTAATTTAGTCCCTGACTTTGTACCCATGTTGCATATTAGTCCCTAACTTAATGAAAAATTCAAAATAGTCCCTATCTTTTGCATAAGTATTGCAAAATAGTCCCTAACTTAAAAGATGCTAGAAATCATGCTTAAAGTGTCCATGCATTGCAAAAGTTGTGCCTAGCACGATTTCTGGCCGCGCAGATTCCTCATTGGATTCCTTGTGATCTTTTGATTCCTCTGGTTTTTTCTCTTCTTCTTTCTTTTCTTCTTCATTTGCTTTTTTCTCATCCACTTTGTTTTCCTCTGGTTTTTTCTCTTTCTATTCAAAACACACAAAAAAATCAGAACCCAGAATGATACATTGATGATAATTGAAGAAAAAAAAAAGAGGAAAAGAGAATGGTTATGCAGACCTCGCCCATTAGTGTTGACAACTACAGAGATAAGGTTGTTGTTGTGGATTTTTGGTTCTTTTTATTTGTGCAAGTGTGTGTGAGTTCTTTTTCGTATATATGCCTCAATTGATTCAAAACCATCAAATTTGAAGAAGTCACTCATTCTATCATCATCAAATGGCGTGACACTAAAATTGACCTTACTAACAACATTACTTTAAAATTTAACGGAAGGACTATTTTGTAATACTTATGTAAAAGATAGGGACTATTTTGAATTTTTCATTAAGTTAGGGACTAATATGCAACAAGTGTACAATGTCAGGGACTAAATTGCCTATTTACTCATTTTGTTATCATCAAATGACGTGACATCAGGCACGTCTACGTGTCATGCCACATCATCTTTTAGTGCCACGTGGATAGTCCACGTGGCACTAAAATTGACCTCATTAACGGCGTTACTTTACAATTTAACGGAAGAACTATTTTGCAACACTTATGCAAAGATAGAGACTATTTTGAATTTAATATTAAGTTAAGGACTAATATGCAAAATAGGTACAATCTCAGGGACTAAATTGCATATTCACTCCTTCTTAATTTTTTATGATTAATTAAGTTAGGTAAATTTGACTCATTTTACCGGCACTAAAAGTAACAAAAACTAGAAATACAAGTGTAAAGATTGAAATTAAATAAAAGAAAAAAATATACATAAAGTCATGAGAGGGCATAATAACATTTTTTTATTATTACTAAATATTAAATATTTTATTTACATACCCTGTCCAATGTTCAGCAAATTTCACGGGCTTCCCCGGCTTTCTCTCTCTCTTTCCCTCTTCTAATTGGTGTTGTTTATTTAATGGTCACTGCTTATGTCACGAGTTTCCTTGGGTCCTCGCTTCACCAATTGGTTTCTAAGCTTTTTTTTTTCTAGCACTTCACAGTTCACATTCATCATCGTCACACTCTCTTCCACATTCAATACCGTATCTCACTCTTCCCTCCCTCAAAAAACTCTCCTCTTTTTCTCCTCCCTCTGTTCCCTCACACTCACATTCAACCAACCAAATAAACTTAGATTGCCTCTATTTCTATTCCCTTCTTCCCACAAACTTTTATCTCTTTTATTTCCCACTTCCAACCCTTTTCATCAGTCAACACTTTGACCTGATTCCTCTTCACCAAAAGAAAAAGGGATCATAACAAAACCAAACCAAAGAAGGAATAAAAAGAAACCCTCTCTTATTTATTCCCCTCTTTACCACATATTTATAACACGATATATAGTACTTATACACCAACGCTGAGAAAGCTTTTCGCTTTTCCATCGATATGGGATTCTCCGAGAAGGCGCAACTAGAGGGAGCATTTGATTCAGATACCAACAATAATAATCGAAAATGGGTTATCGCTGGAATCGCGTTACGTGCACCGTTGAAGCCAATTTACACTATCCCTATGGAGAAGGAGCAAAAGGAAGAGGTTGAAACAGAGGATTGTTCAAGTTCAACAACACCAACAAACGTGGAATCGAAGATCCCAACACCGTTCACGTGCCCACCTGCTCCCAGGAAGCGGAAACCCGCGTCGAAGAAGTGCAATTATCGTCGCGGTGGTGGAGTTGTTAGAGAGTTCTTCACGCCACCTGACTTGGAAACCGTGTTCATACGCCACGTTGAAAAGGCTATTTGATCTCACGACGGAAGAAGAATAAAATAAAATAAAATTAAGTAGCCACTTTCTTCTCTAGGGATAGCTAGCTTTTGGTTCGGTTCGTGTATCTTAGTGTTTTCTTTTTCTTTCCCTAGTGTAAGTGTTTTCTGGTTTCATTGAGTAGCTAGAGAGCTTCGGTAGGTTTTTTTTTTTTGTTACATTTATTGGTAGGAGTATTTATTGACTATTAATTTATGTTGAAAAATATAATTAATCACTTTAGTGAGATTTTTCTCTTTTAAATATGTTTTTTTTCTATAAGACTAAAACCTAAAATCTTACTTAAAGGAATAAAATCTAATATTATTAGGATGATGAGTTGGTGATAGAAAACTTTGTTAGTCTAAAGATTATTATTAGGAGTATTTTGTATAGAGCAGCTAGCAATTTATTAAATAAATAAAATCACATCTTAATTAGCTTGCATGATCTTGATATTTTTTTTAGTTTTTGGTTGTGAGAACAAGAGACTAATTTCCTGAATTTTCAACTGGGAGTTATAATTATTTATCAAATATACCACATTATATTAGTTTTTTTTTAAGGTTTTGTGATTTTGATAACGAGTCTCATCTTGAAACTGAATTGATATTTTTCTGATTGAACTCTTGGTGTTTGTGCTTTTTTAGGATATGGTTAATAAAAGAACTATTTTCCTTATCTAAGAACGGGTGCAATTCCAAAACCGGGTACATGTGACACTGTTCATGAACACGCGAGAAATTTGATTTTTGACGTCAAAATCAAAGGTAATTAAGTAGCCAATAGTTGAGTTGCCAAACGCGAATGGAGGAGGAATGCAATCCTTTTCAAAGAAGTAGGCTGAAGAGATGGGGCATGGCACATTGTTAAATTGACTGGAGACCAAAGCCCCACATCAGTGCTCATAGCCAAGCCAAGTACCATCAACTTTACGGTGCATGCACGTATGTTTTCAAGTTTGAATAAATTTAATGAAATTGATCTTCAACCGTTGAATTAATGTCATTGAAGTGGGTATATATATATATATATATATATATATATATATGAATCAACGACATATACTTAATTAGGAGATTTATAATATTTACGTATTATGTTAAATAATTTATTAAGTTAGATTTTCTTATAGCATTGAAGTGAATGTATAAATTAATTTGAATGATGTGTTTCGATCTATAAGAAGGTGTGACTTTTATTAATTGGAAAACTGATTTTTCTGATTATAAAACAAGGTCATAAACTATATATTGTCTTCACTGTTCAGAGTTTAGGGTCATACATGGTTATATATATATATATATATATATATATATATATATATATATATATATATATATATATATATATATATATATATATAGAACGTATTCAATACAGATTAGTATGTAATATAATGTCTTGATTCAGATTTTAGAGAAATGGATTGGTTTAGGTAAAACATAGTAGAATAGTTTAAATTCTCTCATTCGTAAATATGTTGATAATATTGATATTAAGCTTATGGATAGGGGTAAAGTTAATTTAGCTGATTTTCTAAGAAAATACCCATTTAATCTCATTATAATTATCGTGAAAAAAAAAATTATCTCACATAATTATTATTTTAAATATTTAATGTAGCATTAATTTTTTCCCACTTATATCTTTTATAATATTAATGATGGATAACAAAATTTATAAATAAATTATATAAAATTAATTTTATAAAAAACGAATCTTTATTTTTATTGGTGTTTTGAATTTAAAATATTATTTTTTATTTTTACTTTATTTTTTTCAAAAGTTTGTATTAAAATCGTAAAATAATAAGTTATTTTTATTTTATACAATTTAAAAAAATATGAAGTAAAAATAATGTGATATTGTTGTAATTAAAAGTAAAAGGAAAATAACATTCTCAGTAAATTATTCCTTATTTTCTCAATGCAATTTAGGTTCAATCTTGTGGACTGATCCAACTTGATGAGCTAACCAGAAAATCATATATTAACAACATTTTGTATGTTTTAATTAAAAAAATAATTGGAATACATTCTCAGTTAGTATATATAAAGTGTTTTTACACTGTTATTCAATTTACATTATTGTCATATAATTAATTTTTTTTAATTTTTATAATAATTATTTTGAAAATTATATTTAGAATAATTTCTAGTTTTATTAATGTTGTAAAAATCGTTACATTAATAGGGTCTTAGAAATTAAACTTTATGAATAGATCTAATATATATATATATATATATATATATATATATATATATATATATATATATATATATATATATATATATATATATATATATATATATATATATATATATATATATATATAAAAGTCTAGTTTATTTAATAAATATTTTTTAACGGAAGTTTATTATTTTTTAAATTTCAACATATTAAAAATGTTAATAATTCAGTTTAAGAGTAACTTGCGGAACTGAGTGAAGTCGTTTTTAGTACTAATACTAATATAAGAGAATGACATAAATAAAACTAAATTGCCGTATCTCCCTCCAAATGTACCCCACCCACCCCTGGCTTGTATTGATAGTGGGAAGGTTCTCCATAATGCTTTTTTGTGATATTAGCTAATGGATTCATATGGTAAAGCGACAAGTCACATGTGGAGAGAAAAAAAATTAGAATCCTATGCTAGTTGAATGCCCCTCTATTTTTTTTACACTTATAAAGTTATGTTGTGATGGCCAATAATTGGCAGATTGAACACTATCATATAAATTAAATTCATAGTTATCCTATAATCCTATCTGTCTCGTTCTTGTACAGATATTAAATATGGAATGTTTATCATGAATATAGAAAAAAAACCTCATTAGTTTAGCAAGTGGGGGATGCGTTAGAGAAAGTTCATCGAATATTGTGAACTAAACAATATAGTTTCTCGGGATCGGATTTTTTATTGGAGGAATAGCTAGCATTCATGTCTAAAGAAAATTAAAGATTTGTGTAGAACTCTTATATATAAGAAGTTTGTTTAAATTAAATTAATTAGTAATTAAAATATCATCAATTTAAATAGTATAAAATAATTGTGTATCTTGATATTGGAAAAAGTAATTGTGCACCTCAAGAATTTATAGAATCATTTAATATAAAATAAGATAAATAATTATTTTTATATCTGAATGTGTAAGTCGTTAATAAATTTGTCCCTGAAATATTAAAATTTAAAATTTAGTTTTTAAAAGTGTAAAAAATACGATAAATTTATCTGGCCGTTAATTTTTATATCATTAATAAAATAGCCTACGTGACACAGAAGAATGAAATTATCACAAAATTGATTGTTGGCGTGGTTATGCTGAATAAATTGGACAAAAATGTCAATAAATTATCATTATTGGACCTAAATGTCAATAATTTTTTTGACCAAAATGTCATTATGTTTCCATTTGACAAAAATATCAGGAAGTTATCATTATTAGACCAAAATGTCAATAATTTTTCATTGTATCAAAATGTGAGTAATTTTTTATTAGACGTAAATGTCACTAATTTTTTATTGGACCTAAATATTAGTATGTTTTTATTAGACTAATTTGCTAGTCTTCAAATTTCGTTTCATTTAAGGGTAAAATATAATTCTAGGATAAATTTCTCCCAAATTTTGAATTTTAATATTTCAAGGATGAATTTATCAACGATTTACATATTTAGGGATGAAAATGATTATTTAACTTTTTTTTTATTTGTAACTTAAAAAGTGTGACTCATTCAACTTGGACTATGGAACTGATATGATATACACTAAATAAACCTGGAAAGGGATAAAAAGCCTTAATTATGATTATATTTTAAACAAGATTGCAAGGTTATTGTTTAAGGAAAAAGATATACTTGTGCATAAAAAAATAGAAAAAAAAACAAATAATTTTACGATTTACGTTTATTATCATTTAGAATGTAAACATACTCATTTATTTCAGGTAAACTAAAATGATAGTTAAAAAATTACAAAATTTAAAGATAAATTTAATATACTATCACATTGTGAATTTATTTCACTTAAAGTATGTTATACTTTTATATGGAATATATATATATATATATATATATATATATATATATATATATATATATTGCTTTATTAAAAAATGATTTTTTTTTACTTATTTAGTTTTAATATTTGCATGTATATTATTTAATTTGTTTCAAAATTTACAATAATATAAAATACTCGATGATGATTATTGTAATTTTATTATAAGAAGTCTCTTATTTAATGTTTAATATTGTATCATATTTCAGTTTTGTGTTAATTTTTTGAACGTTTATATGTTTTACTAATAAATATTTGGGATCTAATAAATTAGTCTAATAGAAACATACTAATATTTAGGTTCAATAAAAAATTATTGATATTTATATCCAATAAGAATTGCTAACATTTTGACACAATAGAAAATTACTGACATTTTGATTCAATAATATTAATTTAGTGACATTTTTATCCAATGGAAACGTACTAACATCTTGATCCAAAATAAAAGTTATTGACATTTTTATAAATAGAAAATTATTGACATTTTAGTTCAACAAAAAATTACTATCATTTAAGTTTAATAATAATAACTTATTAATATTTTCGTCCAATCTATTCAACATGATCACGTTGACAACAATTTTGTGACAAATTCATCTTTTTGTGTCCGGTGTGTTATTTTATTAACAATAACAAATAAAAGTTAATATTCGAATAAATTTGTCACATTTTTTTATACTTTGAGGGATTAAATTTTAAATTCTAATCTTTTAAGAATGAATTTAACAACAATTTACATATTCAAGAACAAAAATGATTATTTAGTTTTTTTTATTCACAAGATATGAATATTAGACTTGATTAAAAAGATCGATTGGAGTATTACTCACAGCAACAACCATTTGTTGATTTGATTAAATCTAACGACTATAAACAAGGTATAACTAAAAGCTTTTATGGGAAGATGAAGATTTTCCTTGACGTCTAGTGGGTTATTTGTCGAATAAATTAACAATACTAATCCTGAATTTGAGTCTCATTATTGGAGACCACATGAGCAAAGCTTATTGGCTCGTACCCACGCATGTATATTAACTGTTTTTTTAAGCATACTAAAACATATGGATTGGTTGGTGGTTCTATAATGCCACATTAAAATCATACTTGCCCATTAAAAAGTAAATTAACATTTCAGTACGTCTTCATTGAAAAATATTTATTTTATATTTGAAGCGAAGATAAAACTGAAGCCTACTAAAAGAAACACTCAGAGTGAGCCCCAAAGCACCCTAAAAATTAATTTTGCAAACAGCAAGATCAGTAGAAGGGCTGGAGCCTGGAAGCTCCCATTTTTGCAAGGTAATCTCATCGATTTTGGATTCTCTAAATGTACTACAAGAAAAATGTCAGGTACGGTTAATATTTTATTTTATTGTAACGAATTTTGATGTTGTCAGCTATTCATGCCACATACACAGTCGATAATAATAGCTGCGTTGAGTATGTTATAGGTCTCCGTGCTTCGTCTGTCACGGCAGCAAGAATAACAATCAAGTGGATATATACAGGTTAAAAAAACTTAGTCTTATAATAAGAAAACGTTAACATTTTGTCTTTATGCTTATTTTAAACAATTAAAAGCAAAAGAATTTTTGCTTAAATAAAGTAAAAGAATTTTACTAGACAGAGACGTTAAACTTTTATATTTTTTATTTAATAAATACATTTTTTAATAAGGTTGATGTTACCAAAATCATTTGTAGACGATAAATAAGCTCTCCTTACAATGATTGTAAAAGTATGACTTTAGTCTTTTCTGTAGTTTAAGTTTTTTTTTTTCTTTTTCTTTTTTCTTTTTATTTGTTTACTGCAAAAAATATTAATTATTGTGTTTAATTTTATTTCACAACTGGTTAACCTGTTAAGAGGTTATTGAAATGTCTAATACAAGTTAGTCTCCTGCAAAACAAAATTGACCATACTTATATACGTCATTAATCACATGCGTTGGATGAACGTCGGGTGTATATTTTTTGGATGAACCAATATCCGAAATTCAGTATTCTATTTTTCAAACCTCAATGCTAGGAAGTAAATAAGTACTTGTTAACAGTTATATTTAGATTTACCATAGAAGGGTGAACCTATAGCAGTGATTCTAAAATTAATACCTAAAGATTGGTTAATTTGTTTTTTTAAGAGCTTAGGTAATGAAAATAATTTTATATTATCATTTAATTATAAATGATTATTTTTTTAAAATCTAAATTATAATTTAATCTTTTTTAATTCTTAATCAGTGATTTTGGTCTCATTTTTTCTATGATTTTAGTATTTAGATTTTTAAAAATCCACAATTTTGATGATATCCTTAAGTTTGAATTCATTTATTTCCTTTACTTTAGTCCAATTAAACCTAGACCTAGCATATTCATTTAAGGTATCATGAATCACTACAAAAAGAGTATGATTTAGTGGCAATTATATTGAACCGACATTAAGGTTTAAAAGAGTTGAACCACATTAGCATTTCCCTGTAGTCTCAAGCTCACAACAAGTGCTTGAATATTTTTACTTTCGAGTGAATGCAAGACACACCTTTTCCTTTTTTGTAAATCATACAACCTTTTCCATGCCCACGATTTTCTCTGCACATTGTAAACCTCAATGTAATCCATAATTTTCTTTACACCATCTTGAACATAAGCTTCAACCCTTTTGCGTGAATGTGAGACACACCTTTTCATTTTTTTTAATCACAATCATACAACCTTTTTCATGCCATGGTTTTCTTTGCACACTGTAAACCTCAATGTAACCCATGATTTTCTCAACACCATCTTGAATATAAGCTTCAACCTTTTCGCGTGAATGTGAGACACACCTTTTCCTTTTTCATAAATCATACAACCTTTTTCACGCCGTCAATTTTTTCTGCACATTGTAAACCTCAGTGTAACTTCACAATTTTCTTGACTTCAATCCCAATTTTGTCATCGCAATGTTGCTTCCCCATTCCATGTCATTCAAAGCTTCAACCTAAGCCTGAGTTTGTCGCATTACTCAATTGCCCAAAGTAAAATTCAAACCCTATTGTTATTTATTTTTATTTATCCCTTTAATTTCTTTTGAATCCCTAATACATGTTTGATTCAATTTTTTGATTCAAGTTTAGAGTGCTTGTAGTAGAGCAAGCATCATTCAAACCATTTTTATTGTGAGGAATTACGATATACATATGAGTAAGGGTTCACACCATTCAATATTGCATCATTCACCTTACATTATTTATCTCCTTTTAATTTCTTTTGACTCCCAAATAGTTTGATTCAATTTTCTAATTCAAGTTTGGAGTGCTTGGAGAAGAGAAAGCTTAGTTTGAATGATTTTTATTGTGAAGAATTACGATATACATCTGAGTAAGGGTTCACACCATTCAAAATCAAACCATTCACCTTACTTTATTTATCATCCATTTTAGGTAGCAAAGGTTACAATCCAAAAATGAAGGTGCTAAAATTCACATCATAATTTTTGATTTGTTTTAATTGGAAGATGCAATCTTTTAGTTTTAGGTTTTTTTGTTATATATTTTATTTTATGCAAATGTAAATTCTTTCGATACTATTGCTAACAGTTTTTTCTTGAGTAAAGAGTAAATCTTTTTCTTTTAGATTGGAGTTTTTTTTTATAGAATTTGAAAGTGAAAACCCTTTGCATTTTTATTTTTTATTTTTATTTGGCATAACTACCTGAGTCGGATGAAAGGAAACCTTCACGTCCAATTTTGAAAGGGAGAGATCTTATTGGATTGGATCCTATCTAAATCTTTTGTTTGCTAGACCTGTAGTTAAAAAATCCACTTTCTTACAATTACAAGGTTCATTCGAATATGAAATCCAAACTTGGAAACACATCATACTACCTATTTTTCTCTCTATCAAAGTGTTCAATTTTGGAAGTTATTTCCATCATATTGAATGTGATGTTAGTTTGTAAACAAAATCTATGAAAGTGTGATTAAAAGGGTATAATTTTCACACTTAAATGGTATTGTTTATTAACAATTTAAGTTTTTGTCTTACATGTCTAATTTTGAAGCTAGGAGTAGGACAATGTAAATGGGAACCAATGTCTGAGAATTTTCCCTCAACTTGTTGCTTTCCTTAGTTTAACCTTGAGAAGATGACTGTGACACTATTACAAAAAAGAGATTCAACATCATCCAATTAACGTCGGTTTTTACAAAAACCGATTTTACAAAATGTGCGGTGGTATTTGTGTAAATAAAATGTCATTGTCAACATCATTTTTAAAAAAATCGATATTGATAGAAAAATGTTAACATTGATTTAAATAAAACCGATGTTGAGTTTCCTTACCATCGATTTTTTGTAAAACTGATGTTGTGGTTTATCAGTTAACATAGGTTTAATAAAAACCAATGTTATTATTCTAATGTTTTCTAATACCTTATTTTTCACAATATTTTGCCATTCGTTCCCCTTCCCTCAAAAGCTTTCACTCTCGAAGCCTTTTGTGTTGAACTCCACCGCGTCTTTGTCATTGTTAGTGTCGCCTGAGTTGTCATCACTATTGCCGTCATTAGTGTTGCCTGAGATGTCATCACCATCGCCGTCGTCAGTCCACTGCAGCCCTATCCGTGATGGCGATTCATTTTGCAGGCGAGTAAATTCATTTTTCCCCTTTTGTAGTTATCTTGGAGCACCTTAAATCTCTCAAAATTGTATGTATTCTTTTTTCACATTACAAAACTAATTATTTTTATTTTTGTTTCTCTGCAAACACCATCCATATTGATCTCATCCCCAACAGAGGGGACTTCAGGTGAGGAAGCCTTTTTCGTCCTCGATTTCAGGTGATGATCTTTTATGGCTCAATCACTCTATGGAGTTACACTTTTAATTTCTTATGCAGGTAGAAGCTGATGTCCCAGTAGAAAGTTTTGAATTGTCACCTGTTGACCAGATTTTTGTTCGAATAAGACCAAAGTACATTTTTAATTAAGCTTTCAAAAACTGCATCAATGCTGGTAAGATGCCCCTTTGAGTATCAATTTGTATCACTTGAAATATGGGTTCTCGTAAGCCACTAGATCACAACTTTCATATAGTTACTAGTATTCTTTTTGGCTTGGTCCTTTTTTATTTAGAGCTCATTCATTTATATATTAATTAGTTGTGTGCATTTTGTGAAGTTTTATTGGCCCTTTTATTTGGCTTGTTAAGTTGTTATGCATTACAGATGCATGTGAATCTAATCTTTTTAAACCATTGTTTCTTTCTAAATATGTACTTTTGATTGTGAGTACAGTCATCAGCTACTCATAATTCATTGGTGGCTCTGGATGAGCTTGGGAGAAGGACTACAGCTTCTTATGGGCAAGAATATCTTGTGCGGAAGGTGCAGTATTGCGGATTGTTTTGTACTCACTATCATCGATTAGCTGTTGATTATCTCAAAGATCCAAAGGTATTACTAGTTTTTTATCTAGTGTAATCATCAGTGGTAAATTTTCAGTCTAATGCTTGCAAGAAACATTTTAATCTTGGTTTTGTTAGTTTACTTGATTGCCCATAATATTGCTAGTCATGACATATTTAGACATGATATCCTATAGAAAGTTTACATTATAGTGTAGTAATTCGTTCCATCTTCTGCTTGGTTTTAGTTTCAAAACTTAAATTACATTTCTAAATTAGCTTTTTGTGCTTGTAAAGTTCTATCTCTGCCACATGGCATGCCAAGTTGGTGGTGGAATTGCAGGTTTATATGAAGTCACCTTTCTTTACAGGCTTACCCCTGGTGCTTGGCCCAAGAGCTATAGTGTTAATGTTGCTCAAATGGTTGGTATTTTTTTATTGTTTTCAAATATGACAAACATGGATTATGCTTCTCTATAGTAAAGGTGGTAAAGCACCAAATTATAACTGCACTTAAAATTTTAATAACCTCATAGTTATAAAATGTGTATTGTATTTGATCCCAATTTCAACCTTTAATTTTCCAATCAAGTATGCTACTAAATTTAGGAGACAAATCTGACATTGATAGTTGGCATATTAACATCCATACATCTACAATTCATTAATTTTTTGTTCGTTGACTTTTAACTTTAGGACCTCAAACTTAAGGCTTGCTATAAATAAAGTCTTTCTCCAACCTTGCTATATTGAAGCTTAAACTTGAGGCTAACAATCTCAAAGTATATTATCAAAATGAGTTGCATGTCTATACATGACTTTTGGATCACTCTGGAAAACTATTTACGAGCGTTATCTCAATTATACTAGTTGCTACAAATGTGCTAAGCCTCATTTTTCTAATATGTTGTATAATTATTAACTAACTCATATTATAATAAAGAAACAAATTAATTTTATTCACAACTTCCAACTTTTGTGCTTCAAAAGGCTACTGTCAAATCCAGAGAATTTGAGGCCACTTATGATAAAAGCATAAAGGTGTCTTCTGTAATAAACTATCCCAATGAAAATTGGGTTGATGAGATAGAAGCAATCATTCAAAAATTGAACAATACCGCTACAAATTTGAGTTGCTAGGAAACCATTTGTGTTGGTTCCCTAAGTGAACTTCAAGATATGACAAGAGAATTAATGCAACAATGTTAAATTATTTCAAGATAGATTATTATTAGGAATCCACTTAATAGTTTAGTCCTGTAGGGCATTATTTTGCCAGCTCATCACATGACAGAACTGCTAGAATTTGGTCCATGGACCAGATACAACCCTTAAGAATAATGGTAAGGCACTTGTCTGATGTTGATGTAAACTGTTACATTCAATATTCTCGGTCACTTCTAATTTTATCCATATTTTGTTCTTTTTTGGGGTCCATATTTGCCAGTAGCTCATTTGATTTTATAATTACATATTGATTGCTTTAGATTCATATACAAGTGATCTATGATTAAGTATAGTTTTATGATGTGTGTTTTGAAGGGGAAAATGATCTTTTCATCTGTCTATTATGAAGTCCTATAATAGTAGAGTTATTGAATTAGATATTAAAAATATTTGTCACTGGAACATATATTTTGCCACTTAATCTTTAAGGTAAAAAAGGTGATATACTAAAATACATTGTGAAGTGAGTTTGTAAATCAAATTTTGTATCTTAAAGTCTTAGAAACTAATAATTATGTATCAGGAAACACTCCTTGCCTATTTTGTGATCATTTTTAGTGTGTGCAATGGCATGACAACTGCAATTGGTTCTAGTGATAAAACAGTTTGACTATGGGATGTGCAGAGTGGTGAATGTGTCTAGGTTTTCGTTGGCCACAAGGGTATGATTTTGTCTTTGGCAATGTCTCCTGGTGGTTTCTATATGGTATCTAGCGATGAAGATGGCATCATCATGATGTGGGATCTCTCTAGTAGCCGTTGTCTCACACCTTTGATTGGGCACACATCATGTGTCTGGTCCCTCACTTTCAGGTGATCCCCTACTGCACTACTTTATCATAATTAGGAAGAAGATTAATGGTTTTTAAGGTTGCTATCAATTTGGTCATAATACTTAAATCTTGTTCATAATTGTTGGATGTATCAGTTATGAAGTTTCTATTATAGCATTTGGATCTGCTGATTGCACTGTAAAATTGTGGGATGTAAATACGAGCACCAAGGTTTCTAGGGCTGAAGAAAAGTAAGTTTGTCTATTATGACATAATTGTTTTGAATCATTTGGCATAGGAAATCTTTCATTCCTAACTAAACCACTTTCTTGGGAAAATTTATAAATTGTTATTTTTTAACTTTTATAGGAATAATATATTTACCATCAATTATCATGGGAAAGTTTACTAACTTGACACTCAATTACAATGTGAAACTTTTATTCTCACTTGTTCATAAATTAATGTTTTCAAGGATATTTTATTCTCAAATATTTTTTAGGAAAGTTAAAATATTACTTGAACTAAATGCTATCTAAAGAATTTTGTTCCTATGGTAAGACCACTGATACTTTTTTTTACATTATCATATCTTACCATTAGCCCTGGTAGGTTTTCCTGATAACAGGTCATAACAATTAGTGGACCAACCACCAATATAATAGTTGGCTGGTTGTCTTCACAAGTAGACAGGTCATAGCACTTGAAGGTGTAGGTCCACTTCATGCAGATGTTATCATAGCAGGCATTGCAAAAGCTTTTGGTGTTCGTTTGGTGCATTACTTCCTTCAATTGTTGTATTTTTAAATTTGAGGCTACTATAATCATTCCCTCAATATGCTTTGTCCATCCATATCTATTAGAGTAGCTAGTCTTCTAAAAGTGTAGTTGATTTTAATTGTCCTAAGTTCATTGTATCTAAAATAACAAAGTGGCAACAACTTGGGGCACATGGGGTATGCAAAATGACTTTGATTAGTGATAAGCTACCAATATATGATGGGTGTAAGTGGCGGATTCAGGATCTGAAGTCAGTGGGGGCAAATTATTATTTTTTAAATATGTTACGTTATGTTGTTGTCATTATTACACCAGTTTTTGTTGATTATAAATATGATATCCTATGACTTAGTAGAAAGCCACTTTATTCTATATATTGTCATTTTAACTCTTCCCAAAATTCTAGTAGAGATTTGTGACTTATCCAAAATTGTTTGTGTAAGCATATATATCATACTTAGAACTATACTTTTAATAGTTTTGTACACTTATTAGTTTTTATGCATAGAATAAATATTTTTGTAGAAAGCGTTTGGGTCTATTTTGAATTTGTAAGTTGGGTTCATTGTGAAACAAAATAAATATTAAAAAAATGCTCTTAATTTCTACATTGATTGTGACTACAACTAATGTAGAAAGTACCTTTATAATATCGTTTTTGAGCAAAATCGATGTTGTAAAGACACTTTCTACATCGATTGTATCTACAATCTATGGGAAAAGATGCTTCAACATTAATTTTTTGAACCGTCGTCGAAAGTTCTCACTTTGAACGACAATTGATTCAACATCGGTTCTAAACCAATTTTAGTGAAAGTTATACATTGTACTCTTGTACTACAATTATTAGCAAGAATTATTAGTGAAAATTATACATGTCATATTTGCAACAATTATTAGCAAGAACTAACATATACTCTTGTACTACAAATTAAAATACAAAATAAGTTTGAAGAACAATTCACTTACTCTCTTTGTTGTTCCAATTAGACATTCTCAATATTTTGTTTATAGCTAGTGTTAAAATAACCTTATTGAATGAAAATTTATATGAAATTGCTTAACACTATTATAATATCTTGGACTCACAATAACCTTATCAAATTTAATTGTTGTCTTATATCATAAATCTTAAATGTTTGTCATTGGAAATACTATGATGTATTTTGCTTATTGGTCCCTTTTAAGGAAATTTTTTGGAATATGTCAATTGTGTTTAATAATGAGAAACAATCTCTTATAAGCAAAATTTTAATTAAAATAGTCATGAGAAATTGTCATTTCTTATAAGCAACAAAATAACTTAAATAGGCATGGGAAATGGTCCCTTCTTATAAGCAACAACATAACTAGTTAAATGTTGTCTACATTGTATTAGCTTATTATTTTTAGATTTTAAAGTTATTTTCATAAATCAATGTAGAATGATTTTTTTTTATTTTAATTAAATATTTATAGTCCATTTTTTAATAAGGGCCAAAAGTGCAAGGCATCATCATAGAAAGGCTAGAATCCCAACGAGGTTGACACCTTGACACCTACCAATCATTTGCAACATCCTTATATTATTAAAAAAGAAAGAAGTTCATACAAGAAATCACATGAGGAGGACCTAGTACCGATGATGAGAAGAGTGATATTAACAAGAATGGAAAATTGGGAGCCAGTTTATCTAAATTGTAATTTGAAACTTAAAAAATTTTGTTAACTTCAAAGGCCCTTTGTTTATAGAAATTCTAAATGAGATAAAAGAAAGGGAAAAAAATTAAGGAAACTTTTTTAATTTGAATAAACTGATTAGTGGTTTATCCACTAATCCAATATTATATAGTTCAATCTAACATGAATTTCATATTTCAAGTTTTTGTTCTAGACAAGTTTATCCATCAAACTAATTAAGGAACAAGTGTCTATGTTTAGGTAGGACATGCCTTTCTTTCTTGTTGTGTTTAAAGGCATCAAATTTCTTCAGGTGTCAAGATTCATATTTGCATTTAGACTAGTCATGTGTGATGTTTTGGATATAATACAAACCTGCATCTTGAAGGATGATTATTGAATCATCCTTTAACTAAGGAACTCTAATTATTTTTCAAAAGAGATTATTATGACCTCGTGTCATGGTACTTAAAATCTTGTGATTATTATTACATAGATTAGCCTTGTGATTACTTGAGCAATTTAAATTGTTCAATGGATAACTTATATGTGTCTTATCTTTTATAATAAGTTAATAACACTAGACTAATTGATTACACATGTTACATTTAAAGATGAAAAAATCATGGATCAAGTTGCCACATAATACACCAAAGTATTTAGTGGGATTGAACAACTTTTTTTCCTTGCCAAAGATAAAATAACTTGAGTTTTTGTAAGTTTAAAAGTAGAATGTTACATTTAGTATGTGGTGCTATTTTAATTTGAATTAGGCTTAATTTGAATTGGTGAATGCAAGAATTTCATATAGAGAGCCACCAATGAAGCATTGTTCATTAAGGGTCAATGATGATGGGAGTGCTAAGTGAGTACAATGGATTTTGTTTTCCATTTGATATTAGTATGTAAACTATACACTAACTAGATAGTTACATGTTCATAGATAGTCAAAGAAAAAATGGGAGGGCTTATTGTAACAATCATTTTAATCATTCAGGTTAATAGAATATCAAGCCTATTATATACAACTTTACTTTGAAAATCGTATTTGTAACTTTGTGGTTGAAAGTAGGAAGGAAAATCTTAGGGAATGGGGTTTGGTTTTAATTTACTCATTGTCATGATTTAGTGATTCAGTTATTTTATATGGAGGTGTATTATGAATTTGTGACTTAGGCATGAAATTTTTTGGTGGTAACTACTTTGAGTACTTTTTCTACATTGATTTTGAAGCTTTTATGGCAGACCCTCATGCCCAATATGCTTTAGAAAATTTGCAAGTCAGCCCATCATATCATAAAAACTTCATATTAATATTTTTTTATCATTATTCCCAATCTATAATTCTATTTGTTTGTTATCCCTAGTCGTAATTGAATACATTTTTGTGAATACATAGTCAATGGTGCCTTTTGATGTTCTAAACTTGGTTTGTGTTTATAATAATTCTAGTATTCATTCCCATTCCGAGTCTCACATTTGCTTTACTATTTTCTCTTTGTGTTCTATACATCATCAATCAATTCAGAAATCTAATCATCAATGCAATATTGAAAAATGTGAGACTAGTCTGAGTAAGTAAGATAAAGTAGTAAAGAAGATGTGAGACTAGAAGCTGGAAAGAATACAAGAATGATTATAAACAAAAACTAGGTGTAAAACATGAATATACACCTTTGACTTTGTACTCACATAAATGTATTCAATGGAAACCAAGGACAACAAACAAATAGAATTAAAGATTAGTAGTAATGATAAAAAAAATTAATGTTTTTATGATATGATGGGTTAACCTACAAATTTTCTAAAGCATATTGGGCTTGAGGCTCTGCCATAAAAGCTTCAAAACCAATGAAGAAAGGGTATTCAAAGTAGTTACAACCAGAAAATTCCATGCCTAAGTCATAAATTCACAAGACACTTCCATATAGAATAATAGAATCACTAAAGCATGTTGGGGAATAAAACCAAACCCCATTCTCCAAGCTTTTCTTTCCTACATTGAACCACGAAGTTGCCAATATGCTTTTCAGAGTAAAGTTGTATATAATATGCTTGATAATCTATTAACTTGAATGATTAAAATGATTATTTCAACAAGTCCTCTATTTTTTTCTTTGATTAGCTATGAGCATTTAACTATATAGTCAATGTATAGTATACATACTAATACCATTGCAAATATAAAATGGGAAACAAAATCCATTATACTCACTTAGCACTTCCATCATTTGAATCATCATCAACCCTTATGGGCACTGCCTCACTGGTGCCTCACTATCTAAATTTTATTCATTCACCAATTCAACTTAAGATTAATTCAAATTAAAACGTCTCCACATACTAAATGCAACATTTTTCTTTCAAACCTACAAAAACTTGAGTTTCTTTAGCTTTGACAATTGGTTAGATGTTTCCTTAAACCGTGGATGAATATGTCAGCATGAAAATGCCTCTTCCAAAATAGTAATCCTAATTGAAACACCTTGCAACAACTCCTCTGAATATCTTACCTCCAAACGAGGCTCCATCAACTTCTTTAGGTACATGATTTTGTTAGGTCTGGATGACCACTTTTCTCATCTTTCTTGAATTTTGATTGTCAGACCCTAATTTCGTCTGGAGATGATCATTTGCTAAAGTTTTTATTCTTGCTAGCCGAATTGAGCTCCTTGACACCAGTTGTCGCGCAATACAGAAGGTTTTTCAATGTTTCGGTAAAGAATGTGGAAAATACCCAAAAAGGAGGGCAAAAGGGTCATTTTGAAGCTTTTTATGACCCTTGGCTCGCCCAGGCTAGCCTCTAGCTTGCCTGGCCCCTAAATGACTTAGGGGTGAAGTAACCAGCTCGCCTGGGCGAGCTGCTGATCAACTAAGTCCACTCATTTCCTATAAATAGGCATGGGGGGGCTGAAGGAAAGGGTTTAACCTTCATATATTGAGAGAAGAAGGAGAAAGAAGAAGAAAAAATGAGGTCAAGGCGCTTCCGAATCGCATCTGTGATCTATTCCTACATCGTTCTTTGATCGTTCTTTGTTCGTAAACCGTTTAGTATTTATTTTAAGGTTTTGAATTCACTCTATGCACCCCTAGGGGTCCTCCTTGTTGCTTTGCACATCTTCATCTCATTCTTCCACTATCAGTGATCTCGTTTCTTCATGTAAAGTGAATTCCAACTGATCATTTATGCCGTAATCTCATTTTATCCTTGTATAATAAAATTTCAACCGATCATTTACCTAACAAGTTGTCTTTTAATGAGTTTGAATGTAAATAAGTGAAACCAAAGTTAAAATCAACATATAACTGAGCTTTTATCCATAAAGGTTGCTTAAATCCGTTCAAGGTCCAACTCCTTAACAGTCTCTTTTATTTTTGTTGGTCAAAATGAACCGTTCAAAAGTTTAAAAGCAACTCGATGTGTTGGATCAAGTGGCCTCAGAATAATTAAGAAGGGGGGGGGTTGAATTAATTATTCCTAAACCTTTACTAATTAAAAATTTACTCTTCTATGGCTTTTACTATGTTGTTAAGTAAATGAAGAACATAAAAGAAACTTAACCAAAAGTAAAAGCAATAATTAAAGTGCACATCGGAAATTAAAAGAGTAGGGAAGAAGGAGACAAACACACAAGAGTTTTTATATTGGTTTGGCAACAACCTATGCCTACATCCAGTTCTCAAGCGACCTGCGGTCCTTGAGATTTCTTTTCAACCTTGTAAAAATCCTTTTACAAGCAAAGATCCACAGGGGATGTACCCTCCCTTGTTCTCTTTGAACAACCTAGTGGATGTACCCTCCACTAGAATTGATCCACAAGAGATGTACCCTCTCTTATTCTCAGTCAATAACCCAAGTAGATGTACCCTCTACTTGTACCACAAAGGATGTACCCTCAAATCTGTTAAGACAAAGTTCTTAGGCGGTTAGTCCTTCGAAAATTTGTGAATGGGGAAACAAAAGAATTCTCAGGCGGTTAGTCCTTTGAAATCTTTTGTTTATGGGAAAGGGAAGAATCAAAAGAATTCTCAGACTGTGTCGTTTTGAATTCTTTGACAATGGATAAGGGAGACACAAAAGAATTCAGGCGGTTAGTCCTTCGTTCTTTTGGAAAAGGGAGAAGAGAGACACAAAAAGAATTCAGGCGGTTAGTCCTTGGCGAATTCTTTTTGGCAAAGGGAGAAGGGAATGAAAAAGATGAATAGCACAAGTTTTTGAACAAAGAACTTTTCTTGGAAGAGAAAGTTTTGAACAAAAACTTTTAGAAAGATGAAGAGAAGATGAAACAGAAAAACTGTTGAAAGAGATGAAAGAAAATATTGAAAGATGATTGAAAGAAATGATTGAGATGAATTTTTAAATTGTTTCATGCCAAGGTCACATATTTATAGTTTCTTGATGACTCAAGTCAAAACTTGTAACTCTTGGCAATTCCTTTAAAACTAATCACTTAAAAAGATATGAATTTTGAAAGAATCTTCAGAAACAAGTCACTTGAAGAAATGTGACTTTTGGAAATGAATTTTTCAAAAATAGTCACTGGTAATCGATTACCATAAAGGTGTAATCGATTACATGATTATGATAATCAATTACAGCTTTGTAAATCAGTTTTGAAAATAATGTTGGTTACTGGTAATCGATTACTACCTTCTGGTAATCGATTACTAGAGAGTAAAACTCTTTGGTAAAAGATTTTGTGAAAAATTCTTGTGCTACTCAATGTTTTGAAAAACTTTTTTTGTACTTATCTTGATAGAGTCTTCTCTTGATTCTTGAATCTTGAGTCTTGAATCTTGATCTTGATTATTCTTGAATCTTGATTCTGGAAACTTGATTATTCTTGAATCTTGATTCTTTGAAACTTGCTTAACTCTTGATTCTTTGGCATCATCAAAATAATCTTGAAAGACATTGCTTCCACAGTTTACTATACTATCGTGCATTCCTCACAAATCAGAGCACGTCACATAGCCTTATGCTTCTTTGTGAGACAATGGTCTTTCCAAAAAATCGACGATGATCCCATAACAAATCTTTCACTGAAGTTTATAAAAGGCAGTCTCTACCCAAATAGCAAAGATAGAAAATTTGATGAAAAAGACAGAACTTATCTAAAGCAAAATTGCTAAAATTATTGAACGACTAATACAAAGTTTTCATTTGTTTATTCTTTGCTAGGAAAAGTCTTTTTGTATTTGAGCTTTATTGTTTATTCACTCTTTGAGTGTTATTGAATACTTGTATTGATTCAAACTATTGTTTTTGAAAGCCATGAGTGACTTAATAATGTTAAATAATACTTGAGTTTTTTAGATTCAGGGGGAGTCTAAGAAAACAACATAAGTGGTATTAAGAATATTTGTAAAGCCAGGAGTGGCAGATCAGACTACTTGTTTTGTAATCAAGTTTTTATTAGTGAAACTCTTTATTGTTGAGTGAAGGGGAACTAGATGCAACTCAAGTTGAGTGAACCAGTATAAACCAAGTGTTTTTACTTCTCTCCTTTATGGTTTATTAAGCACTCTATTAACACTGTCATATCTTTAATACCAAGTATTTATTTGAAAATTGTTTTAAAAAAAGTCTTTCTTATTAAGTCTTTGGACAATCAAACTTTTCTTTATTGAAACCTATTTTTCTCTTCAGTGGAGAACCTATCATACTTCTACATTTTTATCTACATCTATGTTAAAAGCTGTAGAAATTTCTATATCTTCGATTAACACACTATTCAATCCCCCTTCTAGTGTGATCGTTGTTATTTCAGGTTTCGCCTATTTACCTACTTTTTTATTCTTTTATTGGCAATCTCTTTTATTATTTCAGAAAGCCAAAAGGGAAAGTATAAGGAATCAATTGAGGTCAAGGATACTCTTGATTGCACAGTAATGGTCATCTCTAAGAGAAAAACTAGATCATCCACCCACCAAGTTGTTGTTACTTCTCTTGAGGTTAGCTTATTAAATTATTTTGTGTACTCCTTTGACAATATCAACATGCATTCATTTTTTCTATTTCTGTAGAAAGAAGTTACTACTCCTCCTTCCAATCTACAAAGATGAAAGATGATCCTTGAGGAAGAAGAAGAAGCAACAAAAGAAAAGGTACATCATTTTCCCCTTTTTCCATTTTCAATGTTACCTAAATAAATATTTTTCCATATCACAGGAAAAAATTGTAGTGAAGACTTTTGAAGAAACAAATTTCTTCCAAAAACATCCTTCGACAAAGACTGAAGTGAGTGGAGGTTTTGCCATGCTTTCTTTGGCCATGCCTTTTGTCACACCTTATTCGACTATTCCTAAAATATTTGAAAAGAAAGTAACTTAGCATGTTATGTCTCCTTTAACTATCCTTTCAACACCTATGGATTCCTCACTCATCCAAGTTCCTATTGGTCGTGTAAAGCAAGTGATGGAGTAAAACATTCTTGCCACTAATGGTGAAGCCATGACTCTTAGAATATCTTTGTTGAAATTATCTGATTCACCCAAGTTTTCCACTTCCCTAAGGGCTACCTTTGCTTTAATGGCTAGGCAATTGACCAAAGTGATGTTTAATCACATCAAGCATAAACATGTGTATGATTTGGCTACCTTTGCTTTGAATCAACTAAAAAAACTACAGGGCTAAAAAACATATATTTTGCTACCTTCAAGGAAATAGAGGTTGGAAGGAAAGTCCATCAAGAGAAACAAGTTCTATTGAATCATTGGGTTGTTGAACTGACTGCCACCTTAAAGAAAGTGATTAGCCAAACTCAATCCCTAGATCAAGAACATATGTGACAAATTGAATGTCTCTGCTAACAAAAAATTTCATCTTTACAAATAGTCATGTGCTCTATACACATAAATCAACATCCTTCATCATCAGAAAGAAGCTCTAGAGGCCAACTTCAAACTGGATGAGCAAGGGTTAACTGAGCATCTAAAGGTTGTTGCAAAAAAAATTGAAGACCTTCTTCTATTAGTATAGTTTTAGTTTTTAATTTGCATATTTTATATGCCAAACACATTTACAAGTGTAGCATTGTATTGATTGTTGTATCTTTGGCATACATGGCTTAGATAAGTTTTTTTTTTTTTTTTTATCTCATTTGGTCATGCTTAAAGTTAACCAAAAGAAAAGCCAAGTCCCTACAACTCTGTTTTTGGTTTATGTTGAATTGGAAACACTTAGAAATCGATTACAATATGGGCTAATCAATTACACAAGGTAAGTGAGAGTTTAAGTGACTTTCTTTTGAAAGAATAAAATGCTCTTGTTTTAATAGATTACATGACGAGTTAATATATTACCCACAATTGAAATTCTTTCAAAAAAGGAACTAGTTGATTTAGTCGATTACAAGAATTCGTAATAGAATATATGAAACCCAAAAAAAAATGAAGTTGGAGGCATAAGAATGACTTAATTGATTACAAGGTATTTGTAACAAATTACATTATGCTTGAGGAAAAACCCAAGAGTGTGATGAATATTTTAATCAATTACAACATCAGTTTAATTGATTAGAGTCATTAAAATTGCAAAATATATAAATTGTCTCACCTTATCTTGACTCTTCAAGCTTCCAAAAAACATTTCAATTTTAAAGACTCACAAAAAAGGGAGATCCGAAAAGGGTTTTGACCTAAGGTGATCTTTGATTTGCAGGATTCAAATTTTTCTCTAGAAGACCAAAGACTTGGCATCTCAAATGGTCAACTGGTGCTATGATTTTCAAATTTTCATGAATTAGGTGAATTCATTCCATAAATTCTTTTGTTAATTCTTAAATTAGTGGATAACTGAAATAGGGTTTTCCCCCTTAAATTAGGGTTATGTAAGGGTTTTGAATTTCTTGTTTGAGGGGTTCAAGATAGAAAAAGGTTATTTGAATTTCTGTGTGTGCATAGTGTTTGCAACCTAAAATTCATAGTTGAATTATCAACTATGGTCGAGAAAAACTCGATGTAGATTAGTCTTGATCAAACTAGTATAAATTGTGTGGCCACTTTAATCTTGTTTTCCTTACAACTCTAATTTCATCAATTGAATCTTGTAATTTAGTCTTTGTTGCAAGTGATTTTAATTCAATGGTTTGAAAAAGGTCTTTCCATTTCAATTTAAATCTTTAATGCTCAAGAACACCTCAACATAATGTTGTTGTGGAAAGGAAAGATAGAACCTTACAAGAGATGTGTAGAACTCTTATTAGAGTTTGGCATACAAAATAATTTTTGGCAAAAGCTATCAACATGACTTGTTACATTTTAAACAATATGTCTATCTGAAAGCTTCTGAACATGACTTCATATGAATTATGGAAAGGTAGAAAACCAAGTGTATCATACTTTCATGTATTAAGATGTAAATGCTATAGTTTGAACAACAAGGACAATCTTGTAAAGTTAGATGAGTTCTACATCTTCTAAAGCTTATATAATCTAAAGTATGATAACTCAACTTATAGAAAAAAGTATACATATTGAATTTGACGAACATAATACACTTAAGAAGGGAAGGATTGCAAATTTAGAAGAAGAGTGATGTAATCCTCCTAAGAAGGAAACCCATCACTAGAGCCATGGCTAGGAGACTCTATGAAGATTGGGTCAGGGATGCAGGAGAAGGCCCTAGGATTCTAATGAGCCTTAGAGTAAATTTTGGGCCAATGGGCTAAGTATGAGTCCAATTATCTTTGTACATATTAGATTAGGATTTCATTATTTTTTGGGTCATGTATTTAGGGCTTCATAGTGTAGGGAGGGTACCCCATAAGTTTAGAATACCCTAGTAATGTAGGATTTTTCAGCCCTTGTATTTTAGGGCACCTACACTAGTTTTTGTATTAAGGGTAGCTTTATAATTTAACATGCATTAAGTGCACTATTTGATGTGTGTGTTGGGAGAGAAATTTAATTGAATTGGGAGAAGCCCAATCCAATTAAATTTTGGACCAGACTAAGGGGGAGGTGAGCATTTTCTTGCTACATCCAATTGCCACATCATATAGTTACACTTTGTGCATGTACTTCATGCTTTACATGCCTCATGACACCTAAGCACACTTAGTGGAGAATCTTGGATTAGTGGGATGAACCATAGCTGAAATTCACTAATAATAATTAGTGAAATTTTGGCTCCAAATTTGACTCCACAAATTCAAATTCAAGTGAAATTTGAATAGAAATTCAAATTCCCCTCCAATTTTGTGTGACAGTTAGGCTATAAATAGAGGCCTTGTGTGTGCATTTTACTACTTTGATGATTTGAGAAATTAGACTTCAAAGTTTAGACCTCATTCTCCCTCTTCTCTCTCTTAAAATTTCGTTCCCCTCTCTCCCTCTCCCTTCATTCATCTTTCCTACCTTCAAGCTTTTATCCATGGCTTCCTATGGTGGTGAGCTTGTTCTTGACTCATCTTCTCCTTGAAGTGGCATCTCCAATCACCTTTCCTCCTTCTCCATTCTGCTGTCATTGATCTTCAAGAAGCAAAGGACTTCATTGATGAAGAAGATCCAAGGCCTACAAGCTCTACATGAAGCTACATTAAAGAGTTGGAAAAATAAAAATTTGTTAAGTTTGGATGGTCCATTATCATAATTGGAAGATTCATCCTTCTCATGATTTTGATGATTACAAAGATATAAATTATTGATGGACTAATGGATTATTTTCTAGTGAACATGACTTACTACATATGAGCACACTTGCTTTTATTCTTTATTCTAAAGCTCTTATTAGTATGCGTCCATTCACAAGAGAAAGACTATTTTTATTAAGATTAACATTCAACATCCAAAACGCTGTTATAAACTAGTGTCCGCTCTTTTGTAAAAACCAATGTCTATACACTGCTTCTTTTACCCGCATCCAATGGACTTCTTCACTTACATAAACTGATTTATATTGAGTATAAGTGACATCCATCCATGTACTGGATTCATGTTAGCCAAAAAAGGAAGTGCACAAACTTAAATTTAGTAAATTCATTTTTCCTCTCTTATTTTGAATTGCTAACATTTGAATTTTGAGCAAGAAAGCACAAAATGGAAAGGAATTGAAGAATTTGCAAGAATATTCCTTGGAGGTCATTATCGTTGAAGAGCAGAGCACATCCACTTATCTATACTTTTATTCATTCTCTCTCCACAAGAGCACAACACGTAGCATTGCCTCCAATTGTGAGACAACGGTCAAATTAGAGACCAACACTAATTTGGTAACAGATAATTTTAGTGATGTCTATAAAAAAGGACCAAAGCTTTCCTATCAAAAGCAAGAAAAATGAAGAGAAATACAAGCAAGAGCATAAGTGATTTATGTCAAACTAGTGGACAATACATTTAAATGCTTAATTAGTTAATTCTTTGTATTTGAGCTTAAGTGCTTATCTACTATATTGAGTGATTTGAATCCCCGTATTCATTCAAACATTATTTGTTTGTGAAAGCCATAAATGGCTTAGTGTTAAACAATACTTGGGTGTCTTAGATTTAGGGGGCGTCTAAGAGTGTGTCAGAAGTGGCCTAGAGAATACTATTATAGTCAGGAGTGGCATGACATAATATTTGTTTGTAATCAAGCTTTAATTAGTGGAACCCTTCATTAGTTTGTGAAGGAGAATTGAACGTAGCTCTATTTGAGTGAATCAGTATAAACTAAGTGTTTCTACTTCTCTTTTAAGATATTTGATTAATATTCTCTTTAGCTTACCTTGACACACTTAGTCATTCTAGTGTCCTTTTGAAAAACCTTTGCAAAAACACAGTTTTAACAAACATTGGATGACAGTTTTTTGTTTTCATCAAAACTGGTTTCATTCATTGAGTGACACTGTTAGTAACTTGGTTTTTGCATGTCTACTTGGGAAAAAAAATTATGAAAAAGGTTTCTTTTTTTATCTAACACCCTATTAAACTCCCCCTTCTAGTGTGATGTTTGTTATTTCAGTTGGCATCAGAGCTCAACCTCTCAAGTTGATGTAGAAGCAAGCTTCATGATTGAATCAAGATTGAGTCATGAATCAAGATTGATTCATGATGATGAATCAAGATTGATTCAAGGTATTTTGATGATAACAAAAATGATGACAAAAAGCCCAAGAGAATGATTTCAAGATTGAGTCAAGAACAATTCAAGAATCAAGAGAAATTTGATTTCAAGATTCAAGAATCGAGTTTCAAGTTTCAGATTTCAAGAATCAAGATTCAAGACTGAAGATTCAAGAATCAAGAAAAGACTCAATCAAGATAAGTACTAAAAAGTTTTTCAAAACATTGAGTAGCACATGAAGTTTTCACAAAAGCTTTTACCAAAGAGTTTTTACTTTCTGGTAATCAATTACCAGTTTACTGTAATCGATTACCAGTAGCAAAGTTTGTTTTCAAAAGCTTTCAAACTGAATTTACAACATTCCAATTAATTTCAAAATGGTGTAATCGATTACATGATTTTGGTAATCAATTACTAGTGTGTTTGAATGTTGAAATTCAAATTCAATTGTGAAGAGTCACATCCTTTCAAAAAAATGCTTTGTGTAATCGATTACAATGATTTGGTAATCGATTACCAGTGATAAGTTTTGAATAAAAATCAAAAGATGTAACTCTTCCAATGGTTTTCAAGTTTTTCTAAAGGTTATAACTCTTCTAATGGTTTTCTTGACCAGACATGAAGAGTCTATAAAAGCAAGACCTTGACTTGCATTTTATAATTCATTCATACAATTATTACAATCCTTTACAACCTTTGAATCTCTTTAAGCATCTTCTTGAATTTCTTCTTCTTCTTCCTTTGCCAAAAGCTTTCTAAAGTTTTCTGGTTTTCTAAACCTTGAAAACAAAAGTGTGATATTCATCCTTTTCATTCCCTTCTCTCTTTGCCAAAAAGAATTCGCCAAGGACTAACCGCCTGAATTCTTTTTGTGTCTCTCTTCTCCCTTTTCCAAAAGAACGAAAGACTAACCACCTGAATTCTTTTTGTGTCTCTCTTCTCCCTTTTCCAAAAGAACGAAAGACTAACCACTTGAATTCTTTTGTGTCTCCCTTCTCCCTTGTCAAAGAATTCAAAATGACACAGTCTGAGAATTCTTTTGATTCTTCCTTTTCCCATAAACAAAAGATTTCAAAGGACTAACCGCCTGAGAATTCTTTTGTTTCCCCATTCACAAAGATTCAAAGGACTAACCGCCTGAGAACTTTGTCTTAACACATTGGAGGGTACATCCTTTGTGGTACAAGTAGAGGGTACATATACTTGGGTTGTTGTGACTGAGAACAAGAGAGGGTACATCTCTTGTGGATCAATTATAGTGGAGGGTACATCCACTAGGTTGTTCAAAGAGAACAAGGGAGGGTACATTCCTTGTGGATCTTTGCTTGTAAAGGATTTTACAAGGTTGAAAAGAAATCTCAAGGACCGCAGGTCTCTTGGGGACTGGATATAGGCACGGGTTGTTGCCGAACCAGTATAAAACTCTTGTGTTTGTCTTCTTCTTCCCTACACTCTTTAATTTCCGCTGTGCACTTTAATTATCGCTTTTACTTTTGGTTAAATTTCTATTTCTGTTCTTTACTTTCTTAACATTATAGTAAAAGCCTAATTGAATTTAGTAACATTAAGAAGGATAGATTTTTAATTAGTAAAGGTTCATTAATAATTAATTCAACCCCCCCCCCTTCTTAATTATTCCGAGGCCACTTGATCCAACAGTTGAGTATTTAATAATACAAAGGAAAAGATCCAATTAAAGGAAGAAATGGAAGAAGGATATGCTACCAACAAACCACCATTGTTCAAAGGAGTCAAGTACCAGGAAAGAATAATCGCGCACTTCAAGTCCATACCCATTGATCTATGGAACATTGTAGAAAATGGAAACTATATTCCATATGATGTTGAGCTACACGAGATCCCCAAAAGCCAATGGGCGAAATAGAAAAAATAGAGATTTATGCTCAACTCCAAAGCTCTAAATGCTCTATTGTGTTCTCTATCTAAAGAGGAATACACCAAGGTCCACAGCTTCAAAAGTGAAAAGCAAATGTGGGACACACTGGCCATAACATATGAAGGGTCATCGTAGGTAAAGAGGAACAAGCTGAGTCTCCTTACACGTAAGCACGAGTTATTTACTATGGAGGAAGGCAAGGACATACAATGTATGTTTGGATGCTTCAAAACCATATTAAATGAACTAAGATCCTTAGGCTGAACTTTTGACAATTATGATCACATTGACAAAAAATTGAGAAGTTTGTCTAGAAAGTGGAGACCACAAGTTACAGCATTGAGAGCTTTGAAGACTCTTGACACCATGTCCCTTGAAGAACCTGTTGGAACCTTAAAGGTCCATGAATAAGAACTTCAACAAGATGAAGGAATCAAGAAGGGAAAATCTCTTGCTCTCAGCGCCCAAAAAGCAAAGAAAGCACCATCATCCGAGGAATCCTCATCCAGGCCATTGTCCAAAAGTGTATCCAAAGCACTGAGTATGGAAAACTCTTCTGAAGAAGAATTTGATGAGGATGATGAGTTGGCTTTCATCTCGACAAAGATTAGGAAGATGTGCAAGAATAAGAGTGGGTCTAGATTGAAGAAATCCTCCAAGAAGGTGTTCAGGGAGAAGAAAGACAAAGAAAAGAGCTTCATTATATATTGAGTGTAAGAACCTTGGACACTTTAAATCAGAGTGCCCAGAATTGGAGAAGTCTAAGGACAAGTACAAGCATTTCAAGTCCAAGGACAAGAAAAGTCTCATGAGCACTTGGGAGGATTTGAACGATACCACCTCTGATGAAGAAGGAGAAGAGTAAGTCAACCTATGTCTGATGCCTAATACAACTTCTAAAGAATCAGAATTAGAACAAGAGGAGGTAGATCTCGATTACCCTGAATCTTAAAAACAAGTCTATCATGAACTACTTTCAAACTCATCCACTTTTTCAAAAGCTTACAAAAAAATTGCGAAAATAGTTTAATAAATTGCCTAAAGATCATACTAAACTTAAAGAAGTCTATCAATCTAGATATATCAGTTCTTTAATAGAAAGTTCTCAAAACAACAAAGCTTATGAAACCTTGAAAAAGGAGCTTTGTCTGCAAAATGAAAAGGTTTCCAAAGAATGAGATACTCTAATGAAGGCTTTCACATTTTGGAAGGTAAAATTGAAGTTCTACAAAAAAAGAAGTTAAAAGAACTTAATGAACTTCAAGATGACCTTACTGAAAAGAGGTATGATCTCTGGAAAGAATGTGCACAAGCTCACAAAGATTATGTGGACTTGAAAAAGAGTAAACATGGTCTTTGGATAGAGTGTGAAAATAAAAAAAAAGTCTGTGAAATTCTTAAATGATAAGTTTTTAAAGAATGAAGTCTTAAAAGATCAACCTCAAGTTGTTGTAAAACTTAAATTAAAGACAACTTTAGCCAAATTTGTTGGAGGAATTGAAAATCTTGACAAATTGTTAAGATATAAAAGATGTCCTACAAACAAATCTAGTCATGGTTATGAGAGAGAAATATATGTTCATGATGATGATATTGTTGTTTGTTATTTTGTGGCAAAGTAGAACATATGACGTCCAAATGGAAGGACCTACCTAAGAAGGATGCATCCAATGTATTCAAAACTAACAAAAGAGGACCCACAAATATTTTGGTACCTAAGGACAAGATTATTCTTGTTGCATATGTCCTTGACATCAAGTAAGACACACTTATCATGGTACTTGGACAGTGGCTACTCATGGAACATGACAAGAGAAAGGTGTATGTTCCATTGCCTGATCCCTATGCATGGTGGAACTGTAACTTTCGAAGGCAATAAAAAATGGCTAATAACATGAGTGTGTAAGATAGGTATACCTCCATATTCTGTTATTGATAATGTTTTATTTGTTGAAGGGTTAAAACACAATATGTGAAGCATAAATCAATTATCTGACAGTGAATATGATGTTTCCTATAACAAGGATGAGTGTATCATCCAAAACAGTGATGTGTTCTTACTTTTTTCTGCCAATAGGAAAGGTAATCTTTATAATATTAGACTATATTAGACTAGGTGAGCTATTAGATCAAAATGCATCCTACTTGATGTCTATCAAAGAAGGTCATTGGGTATGGCATAAAAAACTTGGGCATGCGAGCTTGAGGTTGACCTCAAAACTACAAAAGCATAACTTTATAAAAGGTTTACCAAGTATGTCATAAAAAAATGATTTACTTTGTGAAGCTTGTAAAAAAAGAAAACAAGTTAAAAATTCCTTTTAGAGCAAGAATATTATTTCCACCTCTAGACCATTAGAACTGTTATATCTTGATTTGTTTGGTTCAAGTAGAACAACTTTACTAAGTGACAGAGGTATGGGGTGATCATAGTGAATGATTATTCTAAATGGACCTAAGTTATGTTTCTAGTCCACAAGGATGAGTCATTTAATATCTTCTTTAAATTTTTTAAAAGAGTTTAAAATAAAAAAGAAGTATGTATTACTTTAATCAAAAGTAATCATAGAGGAGAATTTAAAAATAAAAAATTTAAATTGTTTTATGAAAAAAATAAGAAGAATATTCCATTTATTTCTCTAGTATCTAATTCAATCTCTTTATTTTATCACATGTAAACAATCTGTCAATAAATATTTTAAAGTTGCATCATTAAAAATAAAAGTTAAAATTGTCCAAATTAAATTAAAGAAATTAAGTAACTATACCATTAAAGGCATTCTAATTCTGTATTTCCATTTATATATAGATATAAGTTTCGGTAGCACAACTGCACAAAAGACGACCATATAAGACTCTGACAGTTGGACAATATATGTCGCACCAGGGGAATGTTTTGATTTTTATGGTTGTGTGTGTTTTTTTGCAGTCACGTGAATGATCCTTTGAACTGGCCCCACTTTCAGGCTCACATATACTGACATATATGAACTATATATCAGTCAAGAAATGCTAGATTTGTCATGTGATGTGGCCGGATTAATTTACCGATATATTTCAAAAATGATGTTGTAGTCGTACCTGAACCAGATTCCTAAAAAAAGAAAATAATTCTTGAAATAACAATTTTATAATTCAAAAATGATGTTGTAGTTCTTTATAGCAACTGATGTAGAATGTTGAAGCTATTTGCAACTTCGAGTATAAGAATTAATATTTCTAACATTTTTGTAGATCAGTTCTTTATTATGAAAGTATTTTGGTAGATTGGTTCTAGATCGGTTACATAAATTGAGTCTATTTCTAACGTTTTTTAAGCACAAAGGACCGAATTGATAAAAGAAAACAAATGAAAGAGGAAACAAAAGCCATGACAGGGCAAAACCAAGCCAAGCAAGAAAAAGCAGAACATAACCTAAACCTGAAAAGGATATAGCTTGTCTATCTTGTACAAAAAGAAGGCAGGATTATCAAAAGCACAAAAATGCTGTAAGACCAGCCTAGTGTCAAGGTTGTTTCTTTCCAACCGAAAAATGGTTGGCAATCTTGTTGGAGGATGAAGCTTTTTGCTTAGCATTCATCTTTTTCTTGTTTCCCTTGGAAATGACAGTGGAGAACTCCTCTTCCCTAGTCTCTTCCATGTCTTCCACATTATCTGCCTAAAATTTAAAGAGCAACTTGAAATCTTGTTGTACTTGGACATGCCAAAGATTTAAATTTTCCATAGTTGTGGAATTTTCTGGAATATGACCAGTTTGCAGTTGAGGACACTCCTCAGCTTGGGCTGCTTGAGAATCAACAATAAAACTGGGAGTTACAAAATGACTATCAAAGTCACCGTTGACATCTTCTAAGGCATAATGACGATAACATTTTTATACAAATGAAAATGAAAAAACTTAAAATTACACGATCTCAATTGTTATCTTTAATTAGAGTGTGTTTGGTTAAAGTAATTTAAAAGGAGAAAGTACTTTTACGGGAATTTAAATTTCTGTATTAAAATTATTTGTTTGGCTATTTTACTAAAAAAAATTTCAAATTTTAAAAAATAAAATCCGCTCAATAAGTTCATGTATTACATTGCTTGATTTTACTTATCTCCATCGAGGCATTTATTTTACGGATAAGTTTTAGTCACGGGAATATAGGAGGACAAAAATTAATCCCCATTTATTACAAAGTAATAAAATAATTAACTTCAAAGTATATTTCATTTCTTGGTAAGTGATAATCTCTCCTAAAGAAATATTTTATCTTGACAAAGGGAATATGAAATATTTATTCCCATGGAAGAGGAATAAAAATACATATATACCCTCTTTACTACTAACTACCCTACCACTACTAGAAAATGCACTTTCAACATCGATTATTTAGAACATTTTACATCGGTTCTAAAACCGATGTTGAAAGTGACGATGTTGAATGTATGAATGTTAACATCGGTTTTGGAGAACCGATGTTAACATACATATGACAACATCGGTTCTCCAAATACCCGATGTTAAACACAATGAACAACAGCAAGAAAAGTGTAGGCATGATGAACGTTGATATCGGTTTTCCAGTAAAACCGATGTAAATATGTTAGTTTAACATCGATTTTCAAGAAAAACCGATGTTAATATATGCCATTAACATCGGTTTTTCTAAAAAACCGATGTCAACGTTGATGATGCATACACTTATTTGGTGTAGTTCTTTGTGTATAACATCGGTTAATTATAAATAACCGATGTTAATATTCAAATATTCACATCGGTTATTGATAATTAACCGATGTTAATGTACACTAGTTAACATCGGTTTTCTACAGATAACCGATGTTAAATTACAAACGCTGACATCGGTTATACACAAAAAACCGATGTTAATATACAAACGTTAACATCAGTTTTCTATTATAACCGATGTTGGTTATGATATTAACATCGGTTTTTCTTAATAACCGATGTTGTTTTCAAATATTTTTTTTATATATACTTTCTGTTTTTATAGTAAATCCAAAATTGTACCTGTCAAATGCAATTTCAGAAGGCCCAATTCACAGCAAATAAACATTTTATTCTGCTTTCAAGTAGTTTTAATGATAATAAACATCAAATAATTGATTTATATATTTTAAAGAACTATCAACAAATGAATTGAATGTTCATGTTACATAGAAAATGTAAAAAATGTCAAAAATGTTAAAAATGTCCCTAAATCCTAGGCCTGATCTCTAATTCGGAGATAAAACTGTGCCCACTGGATCCGCAATGCTTTTAATCTCTCAGGCTCCAATGGTCTAGGGTCGTTAAAATACTGCATGATTAAATAAATCATATTAAGTTAATAATGTAATACAAATTATAAATAAATCGATTTTCTTTGAAATAAACTTACCGCTTCCCAATTATTTGTAAAAGTTCCTAAAATGATGGTGGACATCCAGTGCATGACATAGTAGCCGCACTCAGTAGTTCCTTTTTGTCTATTACACTAAATACATAATGAAATTTGGATATTAATTAAACAACTAGTGTGCAGACACATAAAGAAATATATATAAGTAGAAGTTTTATGTAAATGGCGTACCTTGACGACAATCCACCTAGCAGGAGCCTTTGATTTAGGCTGTGGAGCATCATCAAGACCCTTGATAGCACTGTTCCATATGAGTAACAATTAAAAACTAGTGTTGTACGTTGAGGTATTACAATGCAAATGTATTGAAAACAACACTAACCTATTAATAATCCCCTTAAGGTAGTTGTCTGGCCTGTTATGCAATGAACAAAACCAGACAACTAAGTGTTCCTTGGGCAGGATGACCACCATCTGCCAGTGTCCGCTGCAGTGGAACCTAAAATGGGTTAGTACATTAGTAAACATTAATTAAATTTTGTTATTTTGTGACTTACCCATTTAGGTAGGCTCCAAGATACACATCGCATTGTGAACTCTGCATCCAACTCTTTATGTAACTTTCAGATTCAAACTGCGATTGCCCAGACCTCTGAATGGACCGAGGCTCGAGGAATCCATAGATATCAGAATTCCCCGCTCGCATACATGTTTCAGTGAGATGCCTGTTTATGTTAAGTCAAAGTTAAATATTTATGAATTGAAAGCCATAACTTAGGTAAATAAAAACCTTTTATATAAAGACTTACAAAATCCACAACTGTAACACTGATATGCTGAGACATTGACCACCGTGTGCGATTTCGGAGAGGTCTTCGTGCTTTATGTACAGGGGGAAATCTGGATTAACGACTCCGAACACGGTGGCATTCCATCTAACCTGATAAGGCCTCAAGAAAAGCTCTGGGATGGTCAATGTCATCAGATAAAGCGGATCATCGACCTCCGGATCGGGCTTCGGAGGTGGTTTTGGCGGAGACACAGCTACCTGTTCATGAAACAAAGTTAAATAGCCTAATTTGAAAAGAAGAAACATATAATAAGGACAATAAGTACCTGCTGTGATAAAGACTTGACCAGATGTGTCGGCCAAGCAAGGAAGGTGTGAAGTGCCTGCCCCACTAAGGAAACCTCATCAGTGGGTACAGGAACTGGAGCATCTGCATCTCTAACCTCCTCCACACTCACCTTTACTTGGCCAGGCAACAAAGGAGTGTTATGAACAACAGTGGATCCCTCATAAACTCTCCCGATGGCAACCAGGCGTGCAGGATCTGCTTCTATGTACAAGCCGCACCTGTCAGAGTCACCGATCTCAGGATCGTTTCCTGAGGGATCAACACAACTCCCCTTTGTGCTCACTCGAGGACCGGAGGGACCAGGAGCAACCACAGGCTCAGGAGGCACTGCAACTCCCTGAGATTGCATCTGCGACTGAAGGTGGCTAAAGGATGCCATGACCTGCCTCGTCACTTTCTCTGTGATGGACTCCTCTAGCTGGTCCCTGATCTGCTGGGTCAGCTGCTATAATTCGTCCGGAGGCAGGGAGGAAGCGCTGCGGGACGTCCGTGGAGCCGATCCAAAGTATTGCTTGATGGTGACACCGGCTCCAGCAGCACGGACACGTCCAGGGTGCTCTGGACGTCCAATACAGCGGCCAGAACATCCTGACGTCCATGGGGGACGAACGATCCCTGTGTGGCCTGCTCCTCAAACGAATCCTGCACAGAAAACACACAGTGGTACATGGCATTCTCAAAATATTCAAACATAATTGTAATGGTTAGTTGAAAATGACTTACAATCTTCTCAGCATTTCCTTTGCGGCCTCAGTCGTCATCTCCCCTGTCTTCTTCGTGCGGGCCATCTTCCACTTCACGTGGCGTCTGACCGGGGATGGAGGGTCGATGACGCCATCAACGCTTCCTGACTGTGCAGCTTCCTGCAGCTTCTTCTTGGTCTTCTCAGCCAGGAGCTTCTGCTCCAAATAATCATAACCCCACGAGACAAAACGTGGGGGGCAGTATTCTGCTTCTGGATGGCCTGTGCCTTCATGCGCACATCCTGAAAAAATTAAACAATAATGTTTGAAATGGGTAGAATGAAGTATAACAACATCATGTTTAATATGAAAAACAACTTAAATGGTAAAGGAACATACCTCCCAAGAAGGGTCTCTGCGAGTCTGGCAAAACTGGGCCCACTTTTCCTTGCTGATGCCGTATTTGTCACAGACAGTGTCCTCGACACCGTCCTGATCGGCTGCAAGGGCCCATTTCCTCGTGAGGTCTGATTTAAACTGCCTCCATCTCTCCCCACGGTCTGTAGTAACTTCCTTTTCGTCCTACTGTCAGAAGCCTCTGGGATATCAAATTCGCCTGACAACATGAAACAAAGTTTATTTGTTACAATAATGAAATTTTTTGGCTATTAATTACACACAATCAAATAAGAAAAGAGAAATACCTGAATATCCTCCCAAATCAGGTCCTTCTGAGCAGTAGGGACCTCCTTCCAGTTCTCGTAGGTGATGTCCACCTTATCACGTGCCACAATCCCCAAATATGTTCTTAATTTCTTCTTGTGGGGACCGTCGCCTTCCCTGTAGCAGGATCAACATGCACCACTGGTCTCTCAACACCAGGTGGTCTAGTGGACAACGATCGTAGACGTGAGGCTTTGCGTGTCCGCTTCACGGCAGACGTCGAAGCCGATGCGTCCGAAGTAGGAGGAGGAGAGGAGGAGAAGGAGAAGAAGGAGGAGGAGGAGTGGAGGCAGGTGGAGAACCCATGATCTTTTATACAATAACATACAAAATGGATTAATGAAAAGAGGATCAGTCATAAGTTTTTTTTGGAAGGCAAAAGTATAATATTATTAAACAAAACCCCACCACATAAGGAGACAAGACAAATTAACCAAAGGACTCTGAAAGATTGGTAGTTGTGCTTTTTAATTGTGATTTCATCCATGTTTTCTTTGATATTGATTTTCTTAGGATTCATCCATGTTTTCTTGATATTGATTTTCTTTTTTGCAGAAAAGAAAGAGGGAACGAGCAACAATTTGAAGGTTGTACATTCAGGAACTAAAGAATTCAAAATAGCTAGTAATAAGAGGGATTTGTTTTTGGGATTTTCTGAGCACCAAGAGCGGCTACGCAAGAAGCTTGCACTTGAGGAGGGAAGGATATTTGCAGCTAATGAACAACTTTCTTAACTATTTGTCCTTCAGATTTTACTATTTTTTTCTTATATGTAAATATAAATAATATAAGGCTATGCCATAGGGACATGGTCATTTTTACCCCTAACAATCTTAGAAGTAAATATAGCCATGTTTTTACGCATACCCTTATACCATTTATATTTACATATTAGCAAAAAGAAACAGTAAAATCTTAAGGACAAATAGTTAAGAAACTTGTTCATTAGCTGCAAATATCCTTCCCTCCTCAAGTGCAAACTTCTTGCGTAGCCGCTCTTAGTGTCAGAAAATCCCAAAAACAAATCCCTCTTATTACTAGCTATTTTGAATTCTTTAGTTCCTGAATATGCAACCTTCAAATTGTTGCTCGTTCCCCTCTTTGAGAATGAGGAGGATCTTCATAGGACTTCATCCAACTGATGTTTGTCGTAGTTTCATCATCCACCACCCTTTTCTTCTGTGCCTTCTCACGTTCATTGTTGTTAAACCCATATTTATGCCTTCTTCCCTTCATGTCTTGTTTTATCACAACTTTAGCTGAATCTCCCATCTTCAGTGGCCTGTATCTCTTTTGTTCGTATGTTCTACTGCTTTAGCTTCACAATGCATGGAGCAATAAGAATTTTCGAGTGATCACCAAAGGCTTCTGCATCAGCGTTGACACTCTCCACCCTCTTTGGTTTATGCTTCTGTGTTTTCTTCCGTGCCTCCTCGTTATAAATCTCAGCTTTATTCGAGGTTGCACTAGCACAATCAGCACCAATCTGTGCCTGTTCCTCCTCTACCAGCTCAATATCTTTCCTTTCACCTTTGCTTTTGAAAACTACACTGTAATTTACAAAACAAAAGTTGAAAGGAAAGATATTGACCTGATAGACGAGGAAGAAGCACAGATTGGTGGTGATCGTGCTAGTGCAACCTCGAATAAAGCTGAGATTTATAACGAGGAGGCACGGAAGAAAATGTTAGACAAGTGGCCTCAGATATCTTAAGAAGGGGGGGGGGTTGAATTAAGATATTCCAAACTGTTTCCCCTAATTAAAAATCTATTTCACTTTTTACTCAAGTTATGAATTCCCTTAATGACAATCTTCTTAAATATTAATTCAAACGAAGCAACTTGAATATGAATATAAAGCAATAATAAATAAAGGAGATTAAGGGAAGAGAAAATGCAAACTCAGTTTTATACTGGTTCGGCCACACCCTTGTGCCTACGTCCAGTCCCCAAGCAACCCGCTTGAGAGTTCCACTAACTTGTAAATTCCTTTTACAAGTTCTAAACACACAAGGACAATCCTTCCTTTGTGTTTAGAGATCCTTTACAACAAGAGACTCACAGTCTCTTAATCCCTTAGAGAATGAGAAGAAGAAGAGGAACAAATCTCTCTAGAAAGAGATGGATTTTACAGATTGAGCACTCAATTAATTCCTTAATGAATTACAACTGAATTGGCCAAGGAATTCTTAAGAGGATAAAATGAATTTGCTCTTTGAGAGGATAAACACTTTGTTGTTCTGAAAATCTCTTAGCAATTTCGTGTTTAAGTCACATATATATAGACCATTGGTGGTCATGAGTAAAGCCTTTGAAAAGTTGTGACTCTTGAAATTATTTTTCTGAAATTCCTGTCTGGTAATCGATTACAGTAATTGTGTAATCGATTACAGCTTTTAAAATTTGAATTAAAACGTTTACTAACTGCTGGTAATCGATTACCAAAATTGTGTAATCGATTACACAGTCTAAAATTTCGAATTCAAATTTTTATAGCTGTTATAAAACGTATTTGGCCACTGGTAATCGATTACATCCTCTGGTAATCGATTACCAGAGAGTAAAACCTTTGAAAAACACTTTTTATTTTAAATCACTTGGCCAAACCTTTGCTAATTCAATTAGGAATTCCCTTCCTAATATTCTAGTGATCATCTTGATGTTGTGCTTGTAATCTTGAAGTATTGTCTTGAATTTTAATCTTGAAAAGCCCATTTGCATCAATTGCAACACATCATCATGATCATCATCAAAACATCAAAGCCAATTGCATCTACAGAAAACATAGAAGCATAAACCAAAGAGGGTGGAGAGTGTCAATGCTGATGCAGAAGCCTTTGGTGATGACTCAAAAATTCTGATTGCTCTATGCATTGTGAAGCTGAAGCAGTAGAACATACGAACAAAAGAGATACAGGCCATCAAAATTTGGCATTGGACAATAAGACAGGAGATTCAACTATGCTGAAGATGGGAGATTCAGCTAAAGTTGTGATCAAACAAGACATGAAGGGAAGAAGGCATAAATATGGGTTTAACAACAATGAACGTGAGAAGCCAGAGAAGAAAAGGGTGGTGGATGATGAAACTGGCGACAAACATGAGCTGGATGAAGTCCTAAGGAGGCAAATTGAAACAAAAAACCGATGCCTCAATAAGAGAAAAATGTAGTTGTCACTTACTAGGTTTGGTGACCTTTGTCTCTGCAGAAAATTACATTAGCCGATGTTAATCAATTCTCCTTCGTCATGATCATTTCGATTTGCATGAACGTCGTCAGCTTCTTCTTCTCCGACAACGTTACCAGTGATTTGAGCGGTCAAAGGACTAACATAGGTGTCCATGTATGAATCATCATCTTCTACATTAACACCAACTGTTTTGCCCTGCAGAACCACGCACCACCTTTCATCACAAGGGTCTTGCACGTAAAATATTGTCTAGCTGTTCTGCCATGATGAAAGGGTCATTGTGGTAACCAAGTTTCTTTAGATCTACCAGGGTAAATCCATATCATCGGTGCGCACACCGGTGTTGCTGTCAACCCATTTGCATTTGAAAACACATACTGTAAATTTCACATAATTAAGCTCCCAAATTTCATCAATGAACCCAAAGTAAGGGATGGAAGCTACACAGGGATTGCATCATTGACACTTGCAAAGTGTGAGATTCACCCTTAGGGTGACCCCTGTTCTGCATTGTACTTTTGTCATCTTGTGCTTTTGTGTAAAATGAATACCTGTTTATGTCGTATCCTTGCCAGGTTATAACATTTCTTTTAGGCCCATCTGCTAGTTTCTTAATGTTTCTGAAGCATTCTCATCTGCAAAGATTGTATCTTTAAACCAATCACAGAAAGTTTGTTATGCTTTTTCAACGCCCAATTCTTTGACATTTTCGGATTATTCTTTTGACTAAAGCTTATGCTTAACTATGTATGGCAAAACTTCATTACTGTTGTTCAAGACATACAAGTGAGCTTGTAACAAATCTTCTACACTTGGAGTGATTACCTGCAGTCCTCTTGAACCCTTACCACCCACTCTGTCATCATGCCGACACTCAGGAAGCCCAACAGCTTTAGCCTTCTCTAAGTATTCTGAACAAAATTCAATGACTTCTTCTGCAATGTACCTCTCAACAATAGATGCTTCGGATGATATAGATTTTTGTATACCCTTTTAAGATCTTCATGTATCGCTCAACTGGGTACATCCACCATAGATAAACAGGACCACAACATTTGATTTCTCTGACCAGATGCACAATCAAGTGAATCATTATGTCAAAGAAAGCAGGGGAAAATACATCTCCAACTGGCACAGTATAATTGCAGCCTCATTTTCCAACTCATCAAACATTACTGGATCAATCACTTTGCTACATATAGCATGGAAGAAAAAGCACAGGCGAGTTATGGTGAACCTGACTTTGTTTGGCAAGATGTCTCGTATGCCACGGCTAACAATTGTTGGCATGAGCACGTGACAATCGTGAGACTTTAACCCTACAAGCTTAAGCTCCTTCAACTGCACAAGGCTCTTAATATTTGAAGAGTATCCTTGTGGAACCTTCACCTGACAAAGACACTGACAAAAACTTATCTTCTCCTTCTTTGACAAAGTATGGCAGGCTGGGGGCAAGTAAATTTTCTTCCCATCAGACCTTGGATGCAACTGTGATCTTATGTTAGACCTTGTGGCCTCAATAATCTTACGAGGGATAGGCTTAGAATACAGAAGAAGCAACAACAATCAATTTAACAATGTTCTTTAAACATGCAAGACACAATTGATTGCAACAAAATAAATAAGATAAGGGAAGAGAAAATGCAAACACAATTTTATACTGGTTCGGCCACTTCCCGTGCCTACATCCAGTACTCAAGCAACCCACTTGAGATTTCCACTATCTTTGTAAAATCCTTTACAAAGTCTGAACCACACAGGGACAACCCATCCCTTGTGTTTAGATGCTTTACAACAAGAGACTCACAGTCTCTTAACCAATCTCATTGAATAAGAAGAATGGAAGAAGAATTCTCTCTTCAAGAGAAGAATATTACAATGAAGATCATGTAAGAATCCTTATAGATTTTGCAAGTGTTTGGCTGAACCACATTCTTTTGAGAGAGCATTTGACAATGAAGTTCTTTTGGAATCTCTCTCATTGTCTTTTGAGAGGATAAGACATTTTGGACCAAAAATACTCTCTGTCTAAAATTCGTGCCCAAGTCACCTATTTATAGGCCTTTGATGACCATTCACAAATCTAATGAAAAGATGTGACTGTTGGCAGATTTTCTGAAAACTTTTCACTGGTAATCGATTACAATGTTTGTGTAATCGATTACACAGTTATAATTTGAAGGGTTATGACTTTTGAATTTGAATTTCCAAAGTTTCGTTGCTGGTAATCGATTACAGACATATGGTAATCGATTACATGTTGAAAATTCAAATTCAAAACCTTTTTCAACAGCTATTTCTCAACCCTGTCTTCTGGTAATCGATTACACTTCCTGGTAATCGATTACCAGAGCCTTGCATGTCTTGAAAGCACATTGTTTTAAGGCAAGGCTTGGTCTTTAGTGAATCTTGAAACAAGGCTTTGTTTGTTGAAGCAATCTTGAATTATTCTTGAAGCAAATGCTTATCATTTGAAGCAGCCTTGTTAGATTCTTCTTTGACATCATCAAAATCATGTATACATACATTCACATTCTCCCCCTTTTTGATGATGACAAACATGTGATTTCTTCTCGACACCATCAAAGCTTGCATGATTTACATCTCCCTCTTTCTCAAGCAAATTCTTCTTGATATCATCAAAATCTTCATGATTTACATCTTATACCCATATCAGCTAGATCTTGACGGGTATTCAAGCTATCCTTCGTCTTGCCTTGAATGTTAAGGAGCATCCCAATCACACTGTCACAAACATTTTTCTCCACATGCATAACATCAATACAATGTCTAACGTCAAGATCACACCAGTACGGAAGATCAAAGAAAATGGACCTCTTCTTCCATATGCAACTCTGACTTTTATCCTTCTTTTGGGTCTTCCCAAATACAGTGTTCAGGTGTTGAACCCGCTGATATACCTGCTCACCAGTCAACGGTATCGGCGCAATATCATGCTCTTGACTTCCATTAAAAGCTTTTCTCAGTCGTCTGTAAGGATGATTGGGTGTTAGAAAGCGGCGATGCCTACTGTAGACTGTTTTTCTCCCATGTTTCAGTTGTATGTAACTTGTATTTTCTTCACAGATGGGGCATGCATGATGACCCTTAACACTGTAACCGCTGAGATTTCCATATCCTGGAAAGTCATTAATGGTATAAAAAAGCATTGCACGCATTTCAAACGTCTCCTTGTGAAACGCATCAAACACTACAACCCCCTCATCCCACAACTTTCTCAGATCTTCAACCAACGGACTTAGATAAACGTCAATGTCATTTCCTGGCTGTCTTGGGCCCGATATCATCATACACAACATCATGTATTTTCGCTTCATGCACAACCAAGGAGGCAAATTGTAAATTACTAGCAGAACTGGCCATGAATTGTGTTGAGTGCTTAAGGTGCCATATGGATTCATTCCATCATTGGCTAGTCCAAGTCTAAGATTTCTTGGCTCATTCCCGAAATCCAGATACAAACCGTCAATCTTCTTCCACTGGGAGCAATCAACCGGATGACGGACCATTCCATCAGAAATCCTTCCATTTGCATGCCATGTAAGGTCTTTTGCGTCGTCCTCGTTAGCAAACAAACGCTTAAACCTTGGAATGATTGGAAGATACCACAAAACCTTCGCTGGGGGGCCCTTGTTGGAGTTTTCATCAGAATTGCTTTCCTCTTCATCCTTCACTTTGTACCGTGAAGTCCCACAGACAGGGCATTTGGACATTTCTTGGAATTCATGCCTGTAGAGTATGTAATCATTGGGGGCAAGCATGAATCTTCTGATACTCCATACCCATGGGACACAATATCTTCTTCGCCTTATAGTAACTTTTAGGCAGCGTGTTGTCCTCTGGAAGCATATTGTGCACTACCTCAAGCAGTGAGGTGAAACTTTTGTCACTCCACCCATACATGGCCTTCACATTAACCAGACTTAACACCGTAGACAACAGGGTTAAGGAATTCTTGCACCCTGTATACAAAGGCTTCTTTGAATCACTCTGCAATCCTTCATACACAGGGGCGTGTGCTTGTTGAAAACACTCTTGTCCAAGGTCACGAATCATGTCTTCCAAGCGATCTCCCATTTCTACATCAAACGGTTCAGATTGGGACCCAGTATGCATGTCAGTCACTTCACCATGCCATATCCACGTCGTGTAATTCTTCTTCATCCCATCACACAATAGATGGTCCCGTATGTTGTCAAGTAGTTGTCGTCTTCCATTCAAACAGTTGATGCAAGGACAATAATATTTTCCTTCTTCATTCGATCGACCTCTTTCTAAAGCAAATTGCAAAAAATGCTCGACGCCATCCTCATATTCTGGGCTCATGCGACTTTGATTGATCCAACTTCGATCCATCTAAGAAAAATCCATGCATGCAAATCTCACTTTTTTATTTATAGGTGTGGCCCTATCCCATTTAGGAAGACTGTCTTTTATGTTAGCCTCAAACGTCATGGTTAGCATTATTTTGAACAATTTGAGTAAATTTCGGCAGCATTTCGCATTGGTCTCCAAGTACACGACATGACATCGGTGAAACGAATTTCACGATAATCAAGTATGCACTCAGAGAACAACTTGAAATGCATTCAACCGAAATTTCATCAAATTAATCAAAATAATAATAACCTGACCGAATGAGTCTAACATAAAAATACAAGTCTCCCCAAACTGTCCAAACGGACAATTCAAGACTAAATACAATGACTAATGCAAACTATCCGCAAGAATCATTGCATTCAGTCTCAAACGGGAATCTACGGTTCACTCAGCATGAACAACAGTTATTTTTATAGCAAATTACATTCAGCATGTATAACAACATTCATGACATACAAGAACATTCATGACGTACAAGAACATACAAGGACATCAACAGTTGTGTGTGTGTGTGTGTGTTTTGAGTTTCTCTCTTTATGTGTGTGTGTGTGTCTGTCTGTCTATAAATGTGAGTGTGTTTGTGTATGTCTTTGTGTGTGTGTTTATGGCTCAGTGTGTTTATGTGTTTGTCTGTCTCTTTATGTGTGTGTGTGTGTGTGTATAACAACATTTCATGACATAACAAGAAACATTCATGACGTACAAAGAAACATACAAGGGACATCAACAATGTGTTGTGTGTGTGTGTGTTTTGGTGTTTGTCTCTTTATGTGTGTGTGTGTGTCTGTCTGTCTATATGTGTGAGTGTGTTTGTGTATGTTTGTGTCTGTGACTCAGTGTGTGTCTTTGTGTGTGTGTCTGTGGCTCAGTGTGTTTGTCTGTCTCTTTATGTGTGTGTGACTGTGTGTGTGTGTGTGTGTGTGTGTTTGTCTCTTTATGTGTGTGTGTCTGTCCATGTGTGTGAGTGTGTTTGTGTATGTGTGTGTTTATGACTCAGTGTGTGTGTCTTTGTGTGTGGGTCTCTATGTGTGTCTGTGGCTCAGTGTGTTTGTGTCTTTGTCTGTGTCTTTATGTGTGCGTGACTCTGTGTGTGTGTGTGTGTGTATCTTTATGTGTGTGTGTGTGTTTGTGTTTGTGTCTGCGTGTGTTTGTCTCTATGTGTGTGTGTTTGTGTATCTGTGTGTGTCTCATTGCAGGGTAGCAAAGGATCATTAAATTGTAAACATCATGAGCCACATGATGAGGGAAGCAGTATCAAATCAATGCTTTACAAGCTTTTGGTCAATCTAAGGAGTGGTGTCTTCATGCTGCAAATTGATGGTTTCTGAGTGGAAAATCCTAATTTGGTTAAGCCTGAAATTCTACAGCATTTGCAAAGCAGATTCAAATTAATTGAAGTTATGTACGAGCACTGTAGCTTTTACAAAAATAAGCACTGCAGCTTATTTAAGGCACAAATTCTGCAGCATCTGCAGTATGTGGGTGGAAAAAAGGTGGGAGTGGAAATTTAAATGGAGAAGACACTTGTTTGACAGAGAGCTTGAGATAGCATATTGTTTCCGTAATGATGTTGCTGGCAACTGTATTCAGATTCACAAAAAAAGATGACTGGAGAACTTTGACAAGGACTTTGCCTTCACCTACAGCTATTGGTCGTCTAACATAGCATCGGGATTTGTCTTGGCTGATAAAAAAATGTGGGTGGAAAAATAAGCACTGCAGAAGCTTTTCTGTTTCCTTACAACAACTGTGGGAGGCCTCAAATGCTTTTGAATCCCTTTTAAGACAGAAATCTAGAGAAAGATGGTTGAAACAAGGGGACTGCAACTCAGCATATTTCCATAAAGTCATAAATTTCAGAAGAAGTTATAATAGTCTGCATGGAATTCTCATTGCTGGTGTATGGGTTCACGACCCCATTGCAGTTAAGAATGAAGCTGTGAGCTTTTTCCAAAATAGATTCACTGAAATGCACAATATCAGACCTACCCTTGATGGAGTTAATTTCTCCTCAATTAATCAGAGGCAGAGACAAATTCTGATTGCTCCTTTCTCAGACCAGGAAATCAAAGATGCAGTGTGGAGCTGTGGTGGGGAGAAATGCCCTGGACCGGATGGTTTTAACTTCAATTTCATTAAAGAATTTTGGGAGGTGGTAAAATCTGACTTTAGAAGATTTGTAGATGAGTTTCATGTCCATGGTTGCTTCCCTAAAGGCAGCAATGCTTCATTCCTGGCTCTAATTCCCAAAATTAATCACCCTCAGACTTTTGATGACTATAGACCAATCTCCTTGATTGGCTGTATGTACAAGGTCATAGCCAAGTTACTAGCAAATAGACTGAAGCTAGTTATATCTGCTCTTATTGATGAGAGACAGGCAGCCTTCATCAAAGAAAGACACATTCTGCATGGAACCTTAATCCTCAATGAGGTGATAGAGGAAGCTTGCAGATGTAAGAAGCCAGTTATGGTATTCAAGGTGGACTTCGAAAAGGCTTACGATTCAGTCTCATGGTCCTTTCTTGACTATATGCTGCAAAGAATGGGATTTTGTCCAAAGTGGAGACAATGGATTTCAGCATGTCTCACAACAACAACCATATCAGTTTTAGTTAATGGCAGTCCCTCAAAGGAGTTTGTCCCTTCTAGGGGCTTGAGGCAAGGGGACCCTTTAGCCCCATTGTTATTGGGATAATGTTGTGGTTTTGAAGGCTTTGCTGAGAGGTTTCGAAATGGTATCAGGCTTGAGGATTAATTATGCCAAGAGCCAGTTTGGAGTTATAGGGGGAGATGTTAATTGGATCAATGCAGCAGCTCAAACCTTGAATTGCAGTCTTTTAGAAACCCCTTTCAGCTACTTGGGTATTCCTATAGGGGTTAAATCATCAAGCAGTATAGTCTGGGAGCCTTTAATTAAAAAATGTGAGGCTAAGCTATCTAAATGGGCCCAGAAAAACATATCCATGGGAGGGAAGATCACTGTAATCAATTCAGTTGTTAATGCTCTGCCTATATACCTCCTGCCATTCTTCAAGATCCCTCAAAAGGTAATAAACAGATTGTTAAAGTTGCAGAGGAACTTTCTGTGGGGAGGAGACCAAGATAATAAAAAAATTCCTTGGGTGAAATGGGACATCGTCTGTCTTCCCAATTGTGAGGGGGGCCTAGGGATAAAAGACATAGCAAAATTTAATACAGCTTTGTTGGGCAAATGGATTTAGGCCTTAGCTTCTGATCACCAACAGCTTTGGGTTAGGATTATCAATTCTAAGTATGGAGGTTGGGAGGCCTTGCAGTCTGCTCGGACTCAAGGAAGACATTCTGGTTGGTGGATGGATCTAAGAAAGTTGTATCATTATGATGGGCAGAGCATTTTTCAGCATTGCATGAGATGGAAGGTGGGTTGTGGGGATAAAGTTTATTTCTGGAAAGACAAGTGGATAGGGGAGGATTTTACTCTCCAACAGAAATACAATCAGCTGTTTCTCATCAATGAACAGCAAGATGATCTCATTTCTATGATGGGGACTTTTGACCAAGACAGGTGGAGTTGGAATCTCAAGTGGCGGAGGAATCTGTTTGATTATGAGAGTGATCAAGCTGTGAATTTTATGGAGGAGATCAATTCCATGTACATTCAGAGATATGTTAAAGATGTTATGTTATGGAAAGCTGATCCTAGTGGGGTGTATACCACTAAGTCTGCCTATAATCTACTGATAACTCCTTCTTCACCAGCCTTGGATAGGAGAACATCACAGTTACTTTGGAATATGAAAATCCCTCCAAAGCATGCAGTTTTCACTCGGAAGCTTTTAAGTGGCAGACTCCCCACTAGAGCTAATCTTTCAAGGAGAGGGGTGAACATTCAGGATACTGCTTGTCCTTTATGTGGTGATGGGCAAGAGGAGGTGGGGCATCTATTTTTCAATTGCAAGAAGATACTAGGGCTTTGGTGGGAGTCCATGAGCTGGATTCAGGCTATGGGACCTCTATCAGTCTCTCCAGTGGACCATTTTCTTCAGTTTTGTGATGGTTTTGGAGCTGAGAGAAATCATAGTACTTGCTGTGGATGGTGGGTTGCGTTGACAAGTACTATATGGAAGCATAGGAACTTCCTCATATTCCAGAACAAACCTTTCGAGCAGCAGAAGGTCATGGAAGATGCTATGTTCTCAATATGGTCTTGGTTAAAGGCTAGACAAAAAGGTTACAACATCAGTTTTAACCATTGGTCTTCCAACATCTCGGATTCCTTTGGTTAAACCTGTATGGGATAACCTTTTCAGGCGGGGTAGCTTGAGCTTTTTGGAGGGCAGCACCAATGGTGCCTTGTATTTCCTATATCCAGTACCACTTGTACTGTTTTTACATATATTAATATATATCTAATTTTGCCTTCCAAAAAAATATATATATAGAAGCTACTTGGTTGGGAAGAATAAGGAGCCCACTAATATTTTGCAATATGCTGACGACACGGCTTTTGAGGGAGAGGCTCTTTGGGAGAATGTTCTAGTTTTGAAGGCTTTGCTGCGAGGTTTTGAATTGGCTTCTGGATTAAAGATCAACTATGCCAAAAGTCAGTTTGGGATTATTGGAGGGATGGTCAACTGGGCAAATGAGGCAGCCCAACTTTTGAACTGCAGACAAATAGAAACCCCTTTCTATTATTTGGGTATCCCAACTGGGAAAATGGAAATGGGCCCTAGCTTCTGAACAAAAGCAGCTATGGGCCAGAATTATTAACTCCAAATATGGTGGATGGAAGGAGTTCCAGCTTCGAAGAGATAAAAGGGGATTTTCCAATTGGTGGAAGGATCTGAGGAAGATTTACCACCAGTCTCAGCACAACATTTTTCATCAAAACATGGTTTGGAAGATAGGTTGTGGTGACAAAATTGATTTCTGGCATGACAGATGGGTAGGCGAATGCACTCTTAAACAGCAATACAACCAACTTTTCATGATAAGCAGTCAGCAACACAACCTCATTTCAATGATGGGTAATTTCTCCCAGGACAATTGGAGATGGGATTTGCAGTGGAGGAGAAATGTTTTTGATCATGAACATGACTTGGCTGTGAGCTTTATGGAAGACATTACATCTATATGTATTCAGAGAAATGTGAAGGACATTATGATGTGGAAAGCTGAACCTAACGGTGTGTACTCCACCAAGTCAGCTTATAGCCTAATGCTGAAGCTAAATGATTCTGGTTCACAAGACAGGTTTTCTAAACTAATTTGGAATCTGAATATACCCCCAAGGGCAGCAGTTTTCATTTGGAGACTTCTTAAAGACAGGCTCCCCACCAAAGGGAATCTGTTAAGGAGACATGTGGATATTCAAGATGCTGGTTGCCCACTCTGTGGCCAAGGGCAGGAGGAAGTGGGGCATCTCTTCTTTAATTGTAAAAGGACAATAAATATGTGGTGGGAATCAATGGGATGGATCAAGGCTGTAGGACCCCTTCCAGCCTCCCCATTAAATCATTTTGTTCAATTTTGTGTTGGGTTTGGGACAAACACAAATCAGAGTACATGGAGTGCTTGGTGGGTTGCTCTAACTAGCATTATATGGCATCACAGGAATCTTCTGATTTTTTGGTGGGTTGCTCTAACTAGCTTGGGGTTTTTTGGAGGCCAGCACCAGAGGTGCTTGTATTTCTTTTATTCCAGTACCACTTGTACTGCTTTGATCATTTTAATAATATATATATTTTATGCCTTCCAAAAAAAAAAAATTCATTTCCTAAGGGACTCAATTCCTCATTCATTGAAACCAGTATGCAACATTTTACATCAAACACTAGTATATAACATTTTAAAGCAAACACCACTATATAATATTTTAAATGAAACAGCAGTATATACATGCTAGTTCCTATGTACGTACCTGGAGTTGCTATAACCCGAACGACCTTCAACAACAATGTCAATTAAAAGTAGTCTATGATAACCTGAAAAAAAAAAAACCAATGGTCATGGACATGGCTGACACATTTGGAGAAGATTTTGGTATTCATTTCTACCAATGGTCATCCAATATCAGAGCAGGATTTAATCATATAGTAAGAAATGGAAGCCATTAAACCAAAGTCAATACTCATGAATGCTAGAAAATCCATCAAGAATGATAACAAAGCAGTAATTTCAATTAAATTCATCTTAGTTTTTCTATTTTATAATCACTCCTAGGTTCTGTCAAGAGCAGACTTGACAGATTCCTTGTGTCAGATCAATGGCTAGCCCTATGGCCTGACTCATCCCAGCATGTTCTCCACAGAGATTACTCTGACCATTGCCCTGTAATTTTGAAAACTAAACTGGTTGATTGGGGCCCTAAGCCCTTTAGGGTGCTGGACTTGTGGCTCAACCAAAAAGGATATCAAAAGCTGGTGCAGGAGTCTTGGTCTAAGGATCAGCAGGGTGGATGGGGGGGCATTGTCCTTAAAAACAAGCTGAGAAATCTTTAAAATACCATCAAACAATGGAGTAAAGATATTGCTGATATCAATGTTAGTCGAATCCAGAATTTGAGACAGAAGCTTAATGACTTGGAAACTACAGCTGGTGATAGAGTTTTATCTCAAGAGGAGGTCAAAGTCAAGAAATTACTGCAACAAGAGCTGTGGGAGGTTTCAAATGCTTATGAATCCCTGCTGAGACAAAAATCTAGAGATAAATGGATTAAGGAAGGTGATAGTAATACAGCTTATTTTCACAAAGCTATAAATGTCAGAAGAAACTATAATGCTCTTCAGGGTCTCTTCATTGATGGGAATTGGGTTCAACAGCCTGATCGAATTAAGAATCAAGCTTTTAATTTCTTCCTTCATAGATTTTCTGAAGATAAGAGTTTCAGACCCACCCTTGATGGGGTTTTCTTCCACTCCATTGATCAGAATCAAAGAGAGGGACTCATTGCCCCTTTTTCTGATCAAGAGATTAAAGATGCTGTTTTTGGAGTTGTGGTGGTGATAGATGCCCGGGTCCCGATGGTTTTAATTTCAACTTTATTAAGGCTTTTTGGAAGATTCTGAGACCTGAATTCAGGAGATTTGTGGATGAGTTCCACTGCCATGGAAGCTTTCCTAGAGGCAGCAATGCTTCCTTCATGGCCCTTATCCCTAAATCAAATCATCCTCAATCCTTAAATGACTACAGGCCTATTTCTCTCATCGGCTGCATGTACAAAGTCATATCCAAGCTTTTGGCAAACAGGTTGAGGACCGTTATTTCGGGTATTGTTGATGAAAGGCAATCAGCCTTCATAAAGGATAGACATATCCTTCATGGAATTCTGATCCTTAATGAGGTGGTGGAGGAAGCTATGAAGACAAAGCAGCCAGTTATGGTCTTTAAAGTGGATTTTGAAAAGGCCTATGATTCAGTATCTTGGTCTTTCTTGGCCTACATGCTGTCAAGACTAGGATTCTGTACTAAATGGAGACAATGGATTGCTGCCTGCCTTCAATCAGCATCTATTTCCATTTTAGTTAATGGTAGTCCGACTAAAGAATTCGCTCCTACTCGAGGTCTGAGACAAGGGGACCCTCTAGCCCCTTTGTTGTTTAACTTAGTGGGGGAAGGTCTCATTGGAATGATGAGACAGGCCATTGTAAAAAATCTGTACCGTAGCTACTTGGTTGGAAAACAAAAAGAGCCTATTAATATTCTCCAATACGCTGATGATACTGTTTTCATTGGTCAAGCTTCCTTGGAAAATGTTATTGTTTTGAAGGCAATGCTTAGAGGCTTTGAGATGGCCTCTGGTCTGAAAATCAACTATGCTAAGAGTCAATTCAGAATTTTTGGAGATTATGTTAACTGGTCTCAAGAAGCTGCTCACTTTCTGAACTGTAGGCAGATGGGGATTCCCTTCCACTACTTGGGCATCCCCATTGGGGTCAGATCCTCAAATCAGGTGGTATGGGAGCCTTTGATCAGCAAATTTGAAGCTAAACTCACTAAATGGAACCAGAAAAGCTTATCTATGGCTGGCGGGGTTAATCTGATAAATTCTGTTTTGAACGCTTTACCAATCTATCTATTATCCTTCTTTAAGTTACCCCAAAGAATAGCTGATAGACTGGTTTCTCTGCAAAGGAATTTTATGTGGGGTGGGGGGCATGATCAAAAGAAGATTCCTTGGGTCAAATGGGATGAAATTTGTCTTCACAAGAAGGAAGGCGGTTTGGGAATCAAAAATCTGATCAAATTTAATGCTGCTCTCATGGGAAGATGGATTTGGGAATTACATTCTAAGCAGAATCAGTTCTGGGTCAGGGTTATAAATTCAAAGTATGGGGGATGGCCAGCCTTGCAGAATGGCAGAGTCCATTGCTGGGACTCCCATTGGTGGAGAGATCTTAGGAAGATATATCAGCACAATGACTTCAAGATTATTCATCAAAATCTGGTGTGGAAGGCAGGTTGTGGGGATAAAATTCGATTTTGGAAAGACAATTGGCTGGGAGAGGGCTGCAATCTGGATCACAAATACCCTCAGCTCTTCATCATTAGTAAGTAGCAGAACGATCTTATTTCAACCATGGGTAGCTTCTACCAGAATATTTGGAGATGGGATTTGAAATGGAGGAGACACCTATTTGAACATGAGGAGGGAGTAGCTGTGGCTTTCTTGGATGAGATTAGTGCTTACCTTATCCAAAGTCACTTGAAAGATACAGTTCTGTGCAAATTGCTTTCCTCAAAGATAGACATATCCTCCATGGTGTAATGATAGCTAATGAGGTCTTAGCTGAAGCTAAATTCAAAAATAACCCCTGCATGGTTTTCAAACTTGACTTTGAAAAAGCTTATGACTCAGTTTCTTAGGGATTCCTAAACTATATGATGATGAGGATGGGATTTTGTGAAAGATGGGGAAAATGGATCCATGGATGCCTTTCTAGTGCAACTATATCAATTTTGATCAATGGCAGCACTACTAGAGAATTTGTGCCTGAGAGGGGACTGAGGCAAGGAGATCCCCTTGCACCTTTCCTATTTAATATAGCAGCTAAGGGACTCACTGGTTTGATGAGGACAACTGTCTCCAAAAACCTTTTCAGCAGCTATAAAGTGGGGAGGCAAAAGGAGGAGATTAACATCTTGCAGTATGCAGATGATACACTGTTTTTTGGAACTGCAACTACAGTTAATGTTAGAGTCATGAAATCTATCCTCAGAATTTTCGAGTTGGTTTCAGGACTCAAGATTAACTATGCTAAAAGCCAATTTGGGTGCTTGGGTAAATCTTTGGACTGGTGCAGGGAAGCAACTAGCTACCTTAATTGTGGCCAGCTGGAATTTCCTTTTTCTTACCTTGGAATTCCAGTAGGGTCCACCTCTAAAAGCTGGGATGTTTGGCAGCATGTCATCAGCAAGTTTGAATCTAAGGTAGCCAAATGGAAGCAGAGATGTCTCTCTATGGGAGGCAGGATATTCCTAACAGCCCTTCCTATCTACCTACTGTCATTCTTCAAAATTCCTAAAAAAGTGGTGCATAAGGTAGTATCTATTCCACACTTGGTGTTGGTTAAATGGAATGGAGACAGACTTCCATCTTCAGATTTTTGCAGTGCAAAAAAAAAAAACAATCATGCAAGCATATTTGAAAACTTAAAATACGAATAACTCAAGTTAAAATCAATTCATTTTTTACAACTGTGAACAAATTAACTAAGGTACAGTAGGCAAATTTGTTTTCACTAATATTAGTAGGTCATCACCACTGCAGTAGAATTTAAGTTAAACTTAGATAAGTACCTTATGAAGAGGCCAGCTACCTTGTCACAGCTAACAAGTCAGAACTGAACAAATTTCTGCATGTATAATTCAACAAATTTGTTATCAAACTTGTGTCTGTGTGTTTCTATCATACGTGTGTGTGTGTGTGTGTCATCAGTGTGTGTCTGTGTGTTTCTATCATACGTGTGTGTGTGTGTGTGTGTCATTAGGGTTTGTGTGTGTGTGTGTGTGTGTGTGTGTGTTTCATGACCAATTTTTCTTACTGGCAATTCAGTGGCAGTGTATTGCTTAGGCTTCCGTCGAAATGAAAGGAAAATCAACGAGTCTGACAGAACAACTTCAGTCTTCACTCTTCACTCTTCACTATTAGAACACAAATAAAAAAAATTAAACTACTTCAAGGATAAATAAAAGGTTCAGAAGCAGAAGACCTAGATTGTCTAAGCTATTTTATAATGGGAAGCTATAGTTACAATGATGATGAAATGAACTATAGAAAAAACAAGTATAAAATACAGAAGAATAAAAAACAATTAAGGGCAGAACTCAAAAGCTTTTAGCCATGCTGCTTGGAATTTAATCAATGAATCAATCATGTCACTGAAATTTGGAACATAAATGAACTTCTCCCTTACTATCATTCTATTTCTCTATTTTTTCTCTCTCTCTAGCTGCCTTGGGCTGATGGTGGGGTACCGTTTAAAGAACGATTCTCAGAATTATACCAAATCTCTTCCCAAAGATTGCATTCTGTTGAAGACATGGGGTACTTTTCTGAGCATGGGTGGGAATGGAATTTCTCTTGGAGACGTAATCTATTTGATAGCGAGATGGGGGTAGCATCAACTTTCTTAGAGACTATTGCTGCTATCAGAATTTGTGGTACCCTGAAAGATACCTGGCTGTGGGGAGCTGAACCTAATGGCATCTTCTCTACTAAATCAGCCTACAACCTCATTAAAGCAGAGCAACTTTTGGAAGATCAAGATTCGGGTTTTCACCAACTTTGGGATCTTAAAGTCCCCCCTAAGGTTCTGTCTTTTGCTTGGAGGCTGCTCTGGGATAGACTCCCTACTAAGGATAATCTTTCTAGGAGACAAATCCAGCTTGACAATGACCTATGCCCTCTATGTCAAACTCAACCCGAAACTGCATCCTATTTGTTCTTCACTTGCGATAAAGTGCTGCCACTGTGGTGGGAATTCTTCACTTGGGTTAAGGAAGGCACAATTCTACATAATAGTCCCATGGCTAATTTTCTTCACACCTCAACTACAACTGGAGGAAAGAATATTACTAGAAGAAGGAAGACTTGGTGGTTGGCTGCTACAAAGTCAATCTGGCAATCCAGAAATGACTTGGTGTTTCACAATCAGGCGTTTGATATTCATAAGTTGATAGATAATTCTATTTTCCTCACTTGGACTTGGCTCAAGGGGTGGGAAAAGAATTTCTGTGCTCCTTTTCACCACTGGTCCTCAGCAATGTCCTTAGTTTTTGTTTAAGTTTGCTTTGTAGGGAGGGGTTTGTGGGTTTCCTCACGAGGGGGTCATGTTTTTTGTATCCTTTCAGGAGTTTCTTCTCCTGTGTTTCATGTAGTACCCCTGGTACTCTTATCTATTAATATATTTATTCTTGGCGGTTAAAAAAAATGGTCGTGGATCAAAGCAATGGACAAGGATTTTACTCTTCATTTTAACCAATGGTCCTCTAATCTTAAGGAAGGTTTTAGGAACTAGGAGGCGTTAACTCTTAAACTCTTAAACTGTTACAAGAACACAATAAGGGTAAGGGAAACTGTTAAACTCCAATAATAGGCGTTAACTCTTAAACTGTTAGAAGAACACAATAAGGGTAAGGGAAACTTCACTAAGGAGAAGAAGCACAAAGTTGTCACGATGCTCGAGTTAAATATGAGAAACCCTAGCCATGTTTAGTTCACTAAGTGTGCGATACATGAATGCAATCAAATATTTATACAGGATTAGACCAAACATACCTACGTGAGGTGGCGAAGGAGAAGAAGCACAGACTTCTGACGATGCTCGAGTGTGACGAACACGATGCTCGACCTAAGACAAAATGATGGTCAGATGGAGAACATACAGCTTCAAGGTAGATGGAGAACAAAGAGAGCAAGAAAGCTTAGATGGAGAAGAAGACAGAGAGAAGGACAAGACAACGCGAAGGAGACGAAACATACCTAGGTATGGTGGCGAAGGAGAAGAAGCAGAGACTTGTGACGATGCTCGAGTGCGACGAACACGATGCTCAGATGCACACAGGGACGGTTTTGCTAGACGGAGATTAGAAGAAGAAGACAGCGCGGAAGCTTAGATGGAGAAGAAGACACAGAGTGCCAGCTTCTTAGGGCTCACCATATTTTTTAAAATATAACTTCAACATCGGATTTTAAAAAAACCCAATGTTAACAAAATGATGTTAAGGTTAACATTGGTTTTCTGGAGAAAACCGATGTTAACATAACAAACGTTAACATCGGTTTTCTAAAAACCCGATGTTAATAAACATATGTTAACATCGGTTATTTAAAAATCGATGTTACTAATAAATGTTAACATCGGTTCTCCAATAACCGATGTTAATGAACTTCGTTAACATCGGTTTTTCACAATTATGCCACCGCGCATATGTTAACATCGATTTTTTTAACAACCGATGTTAACACACCGATGTTGAATCCGCTTTTTGTAGTAGTGTACTGCCAATGCTTTCCTTCATGTACGTTTTTTTGGGTAAAATATAATCCTGGGACGGTGATGGGTTGAGTGACTTTTTTGAATACTATTTTTTGGAGCTTTTCGTGTGTATAATGTATTGTTACATTTGTAGTTACTTTAAACACATTTGTATATTTTTAACAAACTTTAACAATAAGGATATTTAAGTAATCATTATATTATTCATAGGAAAGAAGATCAAACAAACACATGTTTTAATTATTGCAGGACATATAAATTACCGAACATTTTTAATTGTTAATCAAACACATTTTATACAATATATATGTCAACAATATTCCTATATTTTATTCCCAAAAATAATATTTTCAAAATTAAAAAAATTATCCGTGAAATAAAGGCTCCCACGTGTCTATATATGAACATGTGCTAAAAGCTTTTAAACAAGCAAGAGCATGAGTTTGTGCGCATGAAATCAACTCAAGTGGGTTTATTATAGTGCAAATCATCCAAAGATGTTACTTATGGCACCATAAAAATCCCCTTTGCACCTCCTTCTTTTTCAAAATTCAAAAATCACCCTTTTTTTTATTTTATAACTTCTCACCCTTGTCCCCTACATACTCGAGCTCCTTATTCAGAAACTGCATCCAAAACTACTTGCATCCTACTACTTTCTGCTAGTATATACTATATATAATAAATGTTTGAGCACCGCCTCTAATTTTAATTGCAACGACCACCTGCTCCAATTATAGGTAAATATCAGCCGTCAAATAGTCTTAGGACTAAAGACTGAAGAAACGGAGAGACAAAGTAAGTACATATCAGGTTTTTGGCATCATGCTTCTGTAATATATTATGATAGGGATTAAATAATCTGGAACGATGCTTTTACATTTCGTATTATCTCTAATCTGGAATTAAACAAACAAACAAAATTGTAATCTGAAACAGGAAATCAAGAATAGGCTTTCCAGATTAATTTGATGCATTCTGGAATAACTACTCTGAAATATACAAAACAAATTGATACGAAGGAAAAAGAAACAACTTGTAGAGGCAACAAAGACATACAAACAAAGGTACAAAAGCAGAACAAAAGGGTACAAATAGCAATTAAGACAAAGAGGACCATCACAAGGTCCTCTTACCTCAGTGACTGCGTCTAATGCAGTATCAGGGGGAGGAAGCTGACCTAAAATGCCTAAAGTGCACCATATTGCTAATCATTTGTAATTGTTGGGTATTGGGGGGACAGTGTAATCAAAATTTGATTATCCAATGATTGCATAGGGATTTTTCTTGGCACAAAATGACAAGCTATTAGCAAGGAAACTAGTATAAATAAAGCAATTTGTAATTCAATTACATATATGAAAATATCCAAGCTTTCCTCCTCTTCTTCCTATTCCTTACCTTTCTGGAGGTACTAGCCTCGAATCCAGTTTTCTGCTTAACATTTTGGTGCTCTGGTTGTTTGACTCCCTCCATGGCCTCCTTCGACAAGCTCGATGAGATTCTTCTTCGACTATCCAACAATCAGCTTACCCTGGGTGAATCCATGAATACCCTGACTCAGAAAATTAATGATCTCCTTAACAGAGTCACCCCCATCATGTCTCCATCACCTTCATCCACTTCATCACCATCTTCGCCTGTACCTGTAAACCACCATCGCATGAAATTAGAAGTACCTCGATTTGATGGTACAAAACCCCTTGGCTGGATTTTTAAAATAAATCAGTTTTTCGAGTACCATGGCACTCCTGAGAATGAGAGGCTTACCATAGCTTCCTTCTACATGGAAGGACGTGCACTCACTTGGTTCCAGTGGATGACTGGAAATGGCCAATTTACGTCGTGGTCGGTGTTCCTGCGGGCCCTACAAACACGATTCGCACCATCATAGTACGAAGATCCAACAAGGGCATTATTCAAGCTTACGTAAAGAAGTTCAGTGGCATAATACCTCTCCAACTTTGAAGACCTCGCTAATCGAATTGTTGGCTTACCTCCGCCGTTCCTCCTGAGCTGTTTTGTTCTCCAGACCGACATCGGAGATAAAGAGAGAGGTATAAGCGCACCAACCGCCGACGTTAACCCAGGCCGCGGGCTTGGCACGTTTGCAAGAAGAAAAGCTTCTCGATGTCCATCATCAACCCAGGTCACGCGCCCCACCCGTGACAGTCGTACCGCCACTCCAGCACTGCCCCCCAGAACCGGAACCCTTCCACCCTTGTTGCCTTTGTCGGGCCATCAGGCTCCACCACCGTTGAAGCGCCTCTCCCCAGAAGAAATCGCCTCTCGTCGGGAGTGCGGTCTCTGCTTCACCTACGACGAGAAATACCATAGAGGCCATCGTTGTGCCTCTAGGGTTTTTCTTCTGATAGCAGAAGAGGGCGAGACCCCTAACCCTCATATAATAGTGCTTGACCCGCCCCTCGACTCATCAGTCCAAGTGGAACCATCAGACCCGGGCCCGACCCAAATCAGTTTCCATTCGTTGGCTGGTCAGCTTGCCCCAGAAACACTGTGAATACTGGGCTCACTTTCCGACTACCAAGTGGCGGTGCTGGTGGATGACAGAAGCATTCACAATTTCATCCAACAGGAGTTGGTGACTCTCTCGCATTTACCTTGTCGCACAACCTCAGTCCCCTTACGGGTCATGGTGGGAAACGGGCAACACCTTCAGTGCACAAGTTTCTGCAAAGCCATTATCATTGATATTTAGTCCTCAAAGTTCATCGTGGACCTCCATGTCCTTCCAATCTCCGGCGCCAATGTGGTCTTAGGCGTTCCATGGCTCAAATTGTTAGGTCCCATCCTTACAGACTATAACCCCTTGTCCATGCAATTCATCCATGAGGGGCGGGTAGTAGAGCTCAAAGGAGATACAAATGGTACTCTGAACATCATCACTCCGCCACATTTTCGGCGTATGGCGCGATCTCAAGCAAAGGGTGTCTATTGTCACATATCCCTTTTTCCGGAAGCAGTGACCATTCTGCAAGATATTCCCCCAGCCATCCAACCCATCCTGATTAAGTTCACGCACTTGTTTCAACAACCATGGTGCTTACCGCCGGAGCGCGACATTGATCATCATATCCACCTTCTTCCACAATCAACTCCGATCAACATGCGGCCGTATCGTTACCCGCATTTCCAGAAGGTCAGGTGGACCTCATGCTCCAAAAGGGCCTCATACAACCCAGCACGAGCCCTTTCTCTTCTCCGGTGCTGTTAGTGAAGAAAAGTGATGGGTTATGGCAGTTTTTTGTCGACTACCGTGCCCCGAATGCCATTACCGTTCGTGATCGCTTTCCAATTCCCACCATTGACGAGCTTTTGGATGAGCTCGGTGGCGCCAAATGTTTCTCTAAGCTTGACCTCCTTCAAGGTTACCACCAGATAGGCATGCACTTCGAGGACGTACCCAAAATGGTGTTTCGCACACATCATGGGCATTACGAGTTCCGAGTAATGCCTTTTGGGCTGTGTAATGCCCCGTCGTCGTTCCAGGCAACGATGAACACCATTTTCTGACCATATCTCAGCCAATTCATCATTGTGTTCTTTGATGACATTTTAATATATAGTGCATGCCTTGATGATCACCTGCGTCACCTTGAATTGACCTTCCAAGTATTATCTGATAATCAATTCATTTTGAAAATAACCAAGTGATTTTTTGCCCAAAATCAAGTGGAGTATCTTGGTCACTTGGTCTCGCACAAAGGGGTTGAACCACTAGCCTCTAAGGTCGATGCCATTCAACAATGGCCAACACCGAGGATGGTCAGGGCAGTTCGCAGCTTCTTAGGCTTGGCCGGATTTTATCGCCGTTTTATTCGCGACTATGCTTCGATAGCAGCTCCCCTGGTCCATGTCACCACTTTGGCTGAATTCAATTGGTCACCACAAGCCCAGGCTGTCTTTGACCAACTCAAGCAAGCATTATCTCAAGCTCTTGTCCTTGCCTTGCCGAATTTTGACCTTCCCTTCACCATTGAAACAGACGCTTTGGGGGTAGGTATGGGTGTAGTGTTGTCCCAAAGATACCACCCCATAGCCTTCTTCAGCAAGCCTTTCCCGCCCATGCTGCTCCGTGCCTCGGCCTATGTCTGCAAACAATTCGCGATTACAACAGCGGTGAAGAAGTGGAGGCAGTACTTGCTTGGCCATCGCTTGACCATAATTACAAACCACAAAAGCTTGAAAGAACTGTTGACGCAAGTGATACAGACACCCGAGCAACACATATCCCTCACACACTTGATGGGTTATGAGTATCAAATTCAATATCGCGCCGGTGCTCATAATCAAGCAGCAGATGCTCTCTCTCGGTGTTGTGAGCATGATAACGCCTCTCTGTCCCTTGTCCTCTTTTCATGGAGGAGTTGCGCCGTCAATTGGAGGCCAATGCAGAATACCATCGTCTCTGGCAAGCCATTAAAATGAGCCCCGCCAAACACCCCGATTTCACTCTTGTTCAAAATTTGATTTTGTGGAAAGGTCGCCTTTGGCTTCCAAAGGGCCTAGCCATGATTCCCACACTGCTATTGGAGTACCATACCACCCCCACCGGCAGTCACATGGGTACTGCGAAAACGACAAACCGCTTGCTGGAAAATTTCGAATGGTCGAGTCTACGATAGGACGTTACAAACTTCGTATCCCAATGTCTCGATTGCCAGCATGTTAAGTATGAAACAAAACGTGTTGTGGGTTTGCTCTGCCCTTTACCAATTCCTCATCGGCCCTGGGAAGCCTTGTCCCGGGATTTTATCACAGGGTTGCCGCCATTTCGTGGCAATACAATAATTTTGGTGGTGGTAGACAAATTTTCCAAGGGGATTCATCTTGGCATGCTTCTAACAGCGCACACAGCCCATGCTGTAGCTTCTTTGCTCATGAAAATAGTGGGAAAACTTCACGGCTTGCCCTACAACTTGGTTTCTGACCGAGACCCTTGTTTGTGAGCAAATTCTGGCAATAATTGTTTTTCCGGAGTGGAATGCAACTGCGGATGAGCTCCGCTTATCACCCACAAAGCGACAGCCAAACGAAGGTGTTAAATAGAGTCATTGAGCAATGCTTGCGAGCTTTCGTCCATGGTCGACCGCAGGAATGGGGCAAATTCCTCCTTTGAGTGGAGTGGTCACATAACACTTCTTGGATCGCAGCCACCGGCACCACCCCCTTCAAAATTACCTTCGGGTGTATACCCTTTAACTTTCCTGAGTATATCGCAGGGTCATCAACTTTGGATGTTGTTGACAAAATGTTGACCAATAGGGAGGAAACATTCCAAGCGATACGCAAGAAACTCCTCCGGGCCCAAGAACGTATGAAGCTGACTGCCAATACCAAAAGGAGAGAGGTGACTTATCAGCCAGGGGATTGGGAGATGCTCAAGTTACACTCTTACAGACAAGTCTCGGCAAAATGGGCACAAGCAACCTGAGGCAAGCTAGCAAAAAGGTTCTATAGACCCTTTCAGGTGCTTGAACGCATAGGACCAGTGGCCTATCGTTTGAAATTATCGAAAGAAGCCCATATTCACTCTGTATTTCACTGTTCATTGTTGAAAACATTCAAGGGATCCCCAGATTGCATTCTGAAAGCAGAATTACCTTCACAATTTGTTCAACACCAACCCATCATTTCCCTCTTAGCTTTGCTGGATTATCGTCGAGCATCGAAAAACGCACCCTGGGAAGTGTTGGTGCAATGTGAGGGGTTGCCACCAGATGATACTTCGTGGGAGAATTGGGAGCAATTATGTGAAGACTATCACCTTGAGGACAAGGTTAATTTCCAAGGGCCAACGGATGATACGAAGGAAGAAGAAATAACTAGCAGAGGCAAGAAAGACATACAAACAAGGATGCAGAAGCATAACAAAGGGGGTACAGATAGCAGTTAAGACAAAGAGGACCATCACAAGGCTCTCTTACCTCAGTGACTACATCTAATGCAGTATCAGGGGAAGGAAGCTAACCTGAATTGCCTAAAGTGCACCATATTGCTAATCATTTTTAATTGTTGGGTATTGGGGGATAGTGTAATCAGAATTTGATTATCCAATGATTGCATAGGGATTTTCCTTGTCACAAAATGACAAAAGCCGTTAGCAAGGAAACTAGTATAAATAAAGCAATATGTAATTCAATTACATGTATGAAAATATTCAAGCTTTCCTCCTCTTCTTCCTCATCCTTACCTTTCTGGAGGTACTAGCCTCGAATCCAGTTTTATGCTTAACACAAATTTATAGATCATTTGATCCCAAAGCAAAAACTAAATGCAACTTTATGCGGTTTTATCTATCTGTAACACTAACACAACTTCTAAATAGGATCATCCAGATTCTAGAAACAACACAAGTCCACTAAAAAAATGCATTTCAACCACCAGGAACAACACAACTGACAATGAACGGTGCACCAATGAGGTGAGCCCTTTGGTTTGTGGTGGCGTCAACTATGGTGGCGATCTTCTGGAAAGGCTGTAGTGAAGGGTGAAAGGGAGTGCACTAAGAGAAAAGGAAAACACAATTAGGAACCAGAATGGGTGCCAAGATGGGAAAAGGGTCACTTTCAGGCTTTTGAAAAAATATCAAATTTTGGGGAGCTGTAGCTTGAAATATGTTGGGGTAGGAAGCATGAGCCATCGTCTAATTTGCTTCTCTGTGTGCAATGATTGGGCCTCTTACACTTTTTTATATTATTTTTAGTAAATTTAATTTATCTATAAAAAAAACCCTCTTGTTCTTCTATAGTTCTATTAAAAAACCCAACTTTTAACTTGTGTTAGTGGAGTTTTGCAAAGTTCAGATTTTATCCCAAAAAAATATGTTTTATAATCTAAATTTATTTAAAACTTCGCACAATGAGGCTTCAGCATAGATTCCACATCAAATCAAAAGACATTAAGTTAGTTACCCAGCATCTACCATGCAACAAACACATACAAATTATACAATATAGGCGTTTCTTAATTATCCAGCTAAGGTTTGAACACCAGCCCAAACAATAGTATTTAATATTTAATAATTTGAACATAACCACGTAAAGTGGCAGATCCTCATTTTTTATCCTTTCAAAGCTTGGCAATTAGCCCATTCTGAATAGGCTTGGCTGGCAAGCCATTCTCTTTGTCATCCAAATCACTTGGGTTAGGTGGAACATCTACAGCAGGCGAGCAATTGAAAAACCCATGCGGCTGCATCATAAATAGCATGAACACAAAACTAGCATAAGCTTGTTTCCAAGTAAACATCTTTATTCCATATGAATTAAGTGTTTCAATATTTGGTGGAACAAATAAGTGCTAACAACATACTCTCTAACATACTCCTTGTAACACAATTTATTATTGGTTAAAATTTGTTGAAAAGTAAAAAAAAAAAAAAAATTAAAAGTATAAAATTGAGAGTGGCTCATTAAATGAAAAGTAAAACCTACAAAAAAATTGTGCTTTTCAATCAATTTTAACCAATTGTAGGGAATGTTGTTAACATTTCTCTTGTTTATTCGAGTGAAGTGTGTTAGTACGAATCTCATTTGAAATTCGCAGAGAGAATGGTAAATACTAATGGTGAATGGCATACCATAAGCATGAAACCAATGCGTTCCACGGGCATAACAGGCCAGTCTTCCAATCGAGGAATGTGTGTCACTCCAAATACGTACCTGCAACATTTCCACCAAATAAATAGACATATGCAAAAAATAAATAAGCATGTTAGGATTCATGGACGTAATACAAGTGACACCTGATTGATGTCGCCACACATCATAGATCTCAAAGAAGAGAAGAGGAGTACCAACAAAGTAACTCATTGTATTTGATTAAAATGATAAAAGATACAATGGCAATACCTAAGTGCTCTATTTATAGAGCCAATTCCTAACAAATAACAAACTAATACTACTCTTAACAAACCATAACATCAGAACTGAGTCTAAGACAACAATTATCAGTCATTGATGGCACCTCGGCTACTAATTGTAAGCACCATTGCATATTCAAGTTTGCAATGGAAAGGGGAATTGGAGAAGCATGCATAAAGCAAATATAATAGTACGCACTATATTAAAGGTTCTTTTTACCATATTTATATTGAATTAATAAATTAAAGTCATATGATTAAAATGTTTTATCAATTTAGAATTGTTTTAATTTTGGTTACCTTTTCAAAGTGCAATTTTATCTCAGTAAAAGAAATTTGCAATATATATAAACAAGAATATAATGACCATGCACTGTTTGTGTAAACTTTTACTCTCTTGGCCAATTAGGAATCACCATAGGTAGTTATTGTAAAAATCAACAAATTACCATACATGATAGTTTGTAATTGAGTGAAAGTATACTTTAGGTCATCAGCACATAACCGATTTTCTCTATTGGCAAATCAACCCCAAATTGATACAAGTGTTGTTTTCAATATTACTTTGACAAAATTTGTAATATTAAACTGGGCAAGTAGCAGGTATCATCTCGCTGGAAGAATTGAATGAACTAACCAAAGAACTATATCAGCTTCCTCCAATGATCGGTTTTGCTTAACCCAAGTAGCCAAACCCTCTCCAACGCGCGGATTTTGATTAGGGAACTCTCCTCCAGGATGCATTTCATCACGGGCATAAGGAGTAACCCAAAGGTTGTGTTTCAAGAAAGCTGCTCTTCTCAAAAACTTAGCCTCTGAGCCAGCTAAAGGTAAACAATTTGAGCCAGGTACTAGCTTGTAACCAGTTAGATGCCCAGTTCGGTTTACAGTCCTTGTGTTCCTAACCTAAAATGTAATGTTTTGTAAGATATATAGTTTGTTCAAACTAGCAAATAATCCCAACATTTAAAAAATATAACTACTGACACAGTGAATATGCCTGTAGGACCTTGGAAATTTGGAAAACAGAGAATGTAGTAAAAAAAAAAAAAACAGGATAACGAAATAGCTAACAAATGAAAAATTTGGTACAATTAATTTCCTATAGTTTCTCAATATGTGGGGCCCACAATACTAGTAGCTGGACATCTTAAATCAATGACTACTTGAATCATGCAATCTAAAAAAAAACATAATTTTTTTCAAATTATGTAAATAAATTTAACACATGTAGCATAAGTAGTACTGTGCAATACCCTTCATAACTTACAGATCAGAAGCAGCATAAAACAGCAGCCAGATCTGAAAATTTTAGATTGTCCCTGCTACAACATCTAAAGTGGACAGTGACAGCAGAAATATTCACCCAGGCAAAAAATTTAATATCTGAATATTTTTTTTTCCTGGGAAGAGGGGGTTTCAAAATCAGTAAGAACTTACAATCCAGTGACGAGCAGATAAAGGATCACAATCACGCATTGCTTCCAATTCTGATTTAAGCAGTTTTTCCTCGGCATAAAATGCATTGTTATGAACATTATTGTCTCCTGGCTTTTCAACTTTGACATTTACCTCAACGACCTGGGCAGAGTGGGAAAATATGAGCTTATACTTGATGAGTTCTAGTTTATGATGGAAGAGGAAGACATTTATATCAAAAAGGAACTGTAAAATCAGGAGTTCAACATGGAAAATCAAGTATCAACAGGTAAAAGAACATAAACCATATACAGCCACGGTAGCGATGTCAAAGATTTAGAACATAGTAGTTAGTAGTCAAAAAGACATAATTAAAAGAGAAACTACTAATCACTGTTAATATATGGGTACTCTTTTGAAAGACAATAATTGTAGACAGCTCATTGTCCAGCTATAGAATGCAAGACATCTAATCGTATTACATGAGTTACACTATTGTTACTATTATAAGATTAGGCCAGGTGGGGGAGAAGAAAAATTTGCCTTTTGCATTAAAGAACCTGCCCACTTGAAAATGAAATTGCATTCTAACCTGATTAAATGCTTCACCAGGCTTGCAATCTACTGCCATGTCCATACGAGCAACAAAAAAATGTTGGTGGACAGGCGCATATAGTCCAGGTGCAATGGTTGTGCCATATTTTCGAGTTTCACCTGGTTGAAGTGATCCTAAGCTGAGAATTCCTGTGAGCTTGATCTCTGCTTCTATTTTTCCATCCTGAAGGAAGGAAAATACAAATAAAGAATTACAGAGACAACAATCTAACATGTTTGAAGTTTAAACATTTTTTTAAAAAAGCTTGAAGTTTAAACATGTAAATCCAGCAGAAAGTCATAAGGAATGCAATTTGGAATATCAGATGAGAAAAATGCATGATTTAATATACATGAAATTCAAATCAATAAATGGAATATCTCTTTGCAATATAAAATAAGGATGCAAGCAATGCTACCAATCCTATTCCCATTCTGATTTAGTTGCTACTTGCTAGGGTATATCCCTCCCCTTGAATCCCTCTTGGTACTCTATATAGTATAGACAAACCTACAACCGGCGATACTTGTATGTATTTAAAAGAAAGGAAGTATATAGGCCTAAAAATAATTGATGGTTCTACCAATATCATTCAACTGACTCACAGATAAATGCTTGGATATTTAACTTGCCTGATAAAAGTGCCAGAAAAATCCATACTCATAGTTAGCCACAGTGCATATAAAAGACACTGTCAGCCTTCTAGACCTTCGAACTTCAGCCAATCCTGTTCTCCAATCTTGATGCTTCCATAAAATACCATGATCTTCTTCATGCAAACAAACACAGTTCTCAATTGTTTCAACACCTCCATAGAAGTTTGTGAAGTGCGCATCAAAGTATTTGATATAGCCTAAACAATCGCAGCCCTGAAACAGTCACATTATGCAAAACAAATTCAATTTCATTTACATTGAGAAAGGAGGCAAAATGAAGACAAGAATGTCTGGAATATAAGCAAATGCATTTACCTTCTTGAGAGAATGAGCATTTTTACCCAGGCCATCTTCCCCAGCGTCAAAAGCATTTTTCCTATAGTGAGGATCATTAGGATCTCCATACGGGACTACCATCTCAACAAAGCTCAATCTATGGGCCACAGGTCTTCGTCCCCGACTTCCATCAATATAGGCTACTGAATGAATTACCAAACCCTCCCTAGGAGTGAATCCAATACGAAAATTCCACTGCAAAAATGGTCAATCAGTTTTAGCAATTCTCAATATGGATGATATATTTTTTTTTTTTTGGAAGGCCTCAATATGGATGATATAATGATGTAGTTTTGGAAAATATACTTAGAAAAACAACCACCTTCTGCCATTCAATGAAGTGCCCATTAACACGAAAACTTGGACCTTCAGGCTGAATAATCTGTAAGGGTTTCACATCACTTCGGTCAACTCCTCCCCGGGTTTCACCAGAAGTATAATTTCTTAGTGGATCAGCAGGTGGAAGTGGGACAAGTTTACGGTCTTCAAATTCAAGAACAACCATATTTTGCATGTCAACAAGTACATGGATTCCATCAACAGGACGGGCATAGCCATTTTCCATGGGGCAGTCACTTTCAGTCCTACAAAAGATTAGTGGTTTAGCAAGTCTTCGGCTAGGAGCATCAACTTCACTGTGATATCCAGCACACCTACAAGTTTCAACACAAGTATTAGACAGAACAAGACATAGCTGAAATAAATTCTCATAATATGTCAATCAAATCATCTTGAAGCAGTAACTAACCAGGGATCCACCATCACCAGATCCATATCCTCAATCCCTCTCTTCTTCATTGCTTCACGAAATGGAGGAAAGTCCTTTACAACAGCTTCACACTCTGCATACTCCACAGCATCCTACAGGTTCAGAGAGAACAACATAAGCAATGTTGATTTGAAAATAATTGAAACTAAGAACTTGAAGGTCAATGTAGCAGTTGCAGTAATTATCATAATTTGCTAATTAGGATTTTTATTGATGATTATGGTATTCAATTTGGATAGTTTTAATCTTGTGAGTTAGGATTTATCCTTAGTTTGGAAAGGGATATTCCTTTCCCAGTTTCTCTCCTCTTTCAATATTACTTTATTTTAGAAAATGGTTTGTGTAGAGGGCTACAAACATCCCTCTTTTTGCAATTTGAGGACATTTTTGCTTGATTATTAACTTAATTTTCAAAAGAAAAAAAATTGTTAACGAGTTTGGTTACTTTGTTTTATAGGCCTAAAACGTACCATGATCAAGTCAATTGCATGAAATGAGTAAATGATACAATTTTTTCCCGTTGTGTGCATGAAATTCAAAGTGAATCTATAATTCAAGTCTGCAAACAAGTTCTTTCTGAATTTACAAACTTTTTTGTCACCTAAAGCTAACCATAGTTCTAATTGAAGACAATTGTGCCAATAACTTTTTAGGATTGTCCAAGAACAATCTTATAAGAAGTGATTCTGATTCTCTCTGAGTCCTCATACAAGTATTGGCAAAGCCATTAAATTCTACGAGATAAACAAAGTCACAGCACAAAGTAGGGTTGGAAATGAGTCAAGCTTAGCCAAGCTTGGCTCAGCTCGAGCTCGACATGAACCTTATTTCCAATTCATACTCGACTTGGTTCAAGCTCATGAATAGCTCGTTAGCTCGAATCAAATGAACCAAATGTCAAATTTTTTAAATCCTATACGTTTCAAATTTTTAATTTATTAGTAGATTTTAGATAAAATGATCGTTTAATTTTTTTAAAAAGACAAAACTGAACTTATTCTATTAGCTTTGTAGGACCACAAGCTATGACAAAAAAATAAACATAATTACAACCAAGTCTGCATAAGTAAAAACTACCCCACCCTAAAGATATAAAATAATAGAAATCTCAATCAATTATATATATATATATATACACACACACGCACACACACATATACATACATATATTGAGCTGATTCATGAGCCAAATGAGTCGAACTATGCACAGCTCAAGTTTGGCTCATTTATTTAACGAACTCAATTTTTAGCTCATTTGGTTCATGAACCAAATTCAATGAGTTGATTATCGAATCGAGTTTTGAACTATTTTCAAGTTGATTCGGTTCATTACCATCCCTAGTACAAAGTAATATAAAACTAAGATAGTACCAATGGCTTCTTAAGTTAATCGCAAGTTGCAAACTTCCACACAGAAAAATTGGAAAAGAAGGTAAATATTTTAATAATCAATTAGCATGGGGGCAAAGAGAACTCTAAGACTCCTAATAACATCACCATTAAGGAAGAATAGAAATTGAAGTAAGTTTGTATTCACCATTGGAGGCTGAACATCTGGAACAACAGTAGATGAAACCACTTTGCCCCTATGGTGTCCTCCTCGAGTTGCTGCATGAACTTCTCTAAGTTCAACAATCCATATGCTAGTCTCATTTGACCTTTTATTGTAAACAACTAGTCTTGCTTTCCTTGGTGGAAGTTTTGTTGGAATCACAGGTCCACCTTTTGTCCTAGGGAGCAGTGATGGTTGGAAAGGAGGGAAGAAATATGCATCTGCTAATGCAACAACTTGCTTTTCTGGTTCTACCAGGTCTACTTCAATAAAGCGCATGCTATCCCTCACCTGATAATCAAAGAACTTCATCAACATGCATAAACAGTAATATAGAGAGGTTATAGCTTGATGGGCAATGTCTAACACAGTTTTGCCATTACTTGGTAGTAAACCCAAGCAAAATGTATACCAAGGAGGAAAATGAGTTATGTACCTCAGGTGTTGCTCCAGCTGCTCGAACGGTCGCTACAGCTACTGATATTTCAGCAGCAGTTAGTGGATCCAAGGGGTGGCTGGTTTGAGCTCTCACCATGACAGTGATACCTATGCCAAAAAGAACAGTTCTTCAACTTTGGAAAAGCAATTTCATAAAGGAGAGATGAGCAGATAAACTAGGCAAAGATGATAAGAAAAACAGATATGACAGAGAACAACAAAAATGGCAAGGCAAAACTGGGTATAAAACCCAAAACACAAAAAGGTTCCCAATCTCCCTGCAAATCAGAGGGAGCAACAAAGTTGAAGCACCCCCGCAAAATAACTTATGCCGACCTTCAATACAAACTTTCATTACATAGATTACTGAAATGAAACTCCAATTTTGATTGGAGAACAATGCCTAAAGCACCTGATGAACTACATCTAACTTTTGTCCTTAAAAAAATCCCTTAAAGATAGGACTCCTAACCCTCCCCAAGCAGACATATCAGAGGACTGCACAAACTGAACATTGCCATAGAAGAACTTATCCATTGCTCTCCAAATTAAGAATATAGGCTGATTATTAGAGAGAAAAAAGAAAAATGTTCTCTTTCTTTATGCAATTAAAAGGAAACATGGCAATTCATTCAAGTTCTCCAACATGACAAGTAGAAAATTTTAATAACTCTTCCACCGAGTATAAAGAGAAGTTAAAATAAGAACAAAGCATGAAACTGATACAAAAAAAAAAAAAAAAAATCCAAAAGGAGAAAAAGATTAAAACTCAGTATAAGAGCAAGCGCAGTGTGTTTTTACCATGTAGGTAAGTCCAAGTAAGAAAGGTAGTATGTTACTCTGTTCAGTAGATGAGAGTATATAGAGAAAATGATGGTGAAAATGAAATAAATGAAATTTTGGAATCAGATAATTAGATTAGAAGAAGACAAATAAACCGGACTCAATATAAAACTAGAGAGCAAGATCAAACATGTATGGAAGCAAGAAAAAGAGTGAATAAAGTGTACTTTTATAACTGATAGTCAAATTCAAATAAAAATTGGAGGAGTCAGAAAATCATCATAAAGAAAAGGATAAGTCAAACAAATAAATTGACTGAATGAAAATAAAACTACTTTTACATAACTAACTTGTTTATTCTTATCATTCTATTAGCAACCCAGAAGACGATCAAGTCAAATAGCAATAACAACAACTAAGTATACAAAAAAAGAGAAATTGAAATATTAAAAAGAAAGAAACCTTTGGCAGAAGCGGTTTTGGGAGGAGAATCGATGGCGGAAATGAAGGTGGCAACAGAGGGTCGTTGTTGTTGTTGTGATTGTTGTTGGGGTGGCGCTGAAGAAGAAGATGATGTTGCTGCGACCTTGTTGTTATTTTGAGGGGCGCAACATGGCGTCGTTTTTTCCTGAGTTGTGGCCATTGGAGAGGGTTAGCGAACTCGGCGTAGTAAATCCCACTGTAATATTCCACTGACATACAGCAACAATAATGCCAGTTGTTGTTTCCACTCTTCGCCACCGCCTCCGCCACCACCACTACCACCAACTGCGCGCAGCAGCAACAACAACAGTTCAATGGAATCGCACGAGGTTGTGTTTTTATTATAAAGAAAACAAAACAAAATACTAGTAGTAGCTTTTTTTCTTCTTTCTTTTTTTTTTTTTTATCTGAGATGTAGAATAATGAGAGATACTTATGCTTGGAAGATGGATACGTAAGTAGTCTTCAATGCTTTTTTTTTTTTCCCAATGGGAGAGGAAAGCGATGGGGTGGGAACTCGGTTTAGTGGAGTTTGGTGAATCCAATTTTGTTAATTTAATTAATAATTATTAATTAATCATTTATTGATTCATGTCTATCTATCCATGAAGGAAGGAAAGGATATATTAATGGCAAGAGGGAGGGCAGGTAGGTGGAGGTGGGGAACAGAGGGGAGTCACGTCAACGAAAGCGACAAGGGTTGCCAAATAAGCAGATCAGCTACCAGTGAAAGTGACACAACAGACGCACACCTAGACTCCGACGGAACGTGTAACTGGAAGTTACATGAAGGACCCACTTATGACTCATTTTGTGTTCTAGTCATTTTTTAAGTTTAGCACGAAAATTGATTCAAAAAATTGAGCATTGTTTTAGTGGATCAATATTTTAAATGGCGTAAAATGGATCATAATTTTTGAACTATTGGCTTAATATCATTCCATAGGTCCTTTACACTCTTTATATTAGATTTAAGTTTATCATAGTAAATTATAGTTCTCATAATTTTTGAATTATTGTTGTCAACTATCGTAGGTCGTCGTTGAAAATCATCTTTGATGGCGACGACGCTTCATAAACTTCAATCTTCCCCCAATATCTTCCTTTGCTTCATGTGACTTCATCATCTTTTTTTTTCCCTTTCACGATTTATCTTTTTTGGCTTATGGGTTTGATTTGATGAGATTGCTTTAGTGTTTGGAATATGAGCAGGACTATACCCTTGCGTTCTTTTCACAGATCCACACCCCAAACCCTTCTCTCTAGCCCTTACGCTCTTTGAGGACCCTTTTCATAAGCCCTTTGTTGGTTTTGCTCCATGCAAAAATAACACATCGGTCTATTTGTCCCTTACCTTCTTCTCTCTGTTTTCTACTAACAACATCATTTTTTATGCTGCATTGGTAGGGCAACTCCATGCCCAAACGCTAAGGACGTGCAAGATGACTCAACCCGAACCAAAACCAAACTAATCATTAAAAAAATGCAATTTGGTTCGAACGGGTCAAGAAAATGGGTCTACATGGTTAAATTTGATTGGACTCAATGGTTAATAATAGACCAGTTGGAAACCAACCTGACCCGCAATTGTTTAACTTAATATAAGTTTAGTTAGGCTCACACCCAATTCCTTTCATGAGATTACACTATTATTGTCAACCTTTACCCAATGACCTATATTTACCAATTAACCCTAAATTCATAAAAGTAAAAGTGTAAAGTGTAAACCAACCCAGCTGTCAGTCACTCACCCACTCTCAGTCTCTCACTCCTTTAGCAGCTTCGTCTTCCCTCCCCTAGTTCCCCATTTCTCTTTCCCTTTTATGTTCAACACAAAGCACACCTACCCATCCTTTCTCTATTTTCTAACTTCTTTCTTCTCCCCCTGAACACGTGACCCCCTTCCCTTTTCTCACTTTGCTTGTTGGAGCAATCATCAGAGCAGTCGACCACCACTTCCTCATCATGCCAGAGCTATTGTGGGAAGTGGGAACTGTCATGACATAGCCATAATCAGGGTTATGATCGAATTCGTGAGACTCGTGATGATGGTTGTGTTTCTGGTGTTTGCAGTTCTGGCATTGGGTGGTGGTTGAACTGAGAAATTTGAACCTGTTCTTTGTTCTATTTTCCATTTATGAGTTTTCATCGAACCCATACCAAGAACGTGTCACCTGCTCAAATTGAACCTTTCAAACCGAAAATTACATTTCAAAAGAATTTGGAACACAAATGTCCACCCGTAGGGTTAGGTCAAATGGTTTTTTTTTTTGCCCGAACCCAACTAACCCAACCCGTTGCACACCACTACCAAACACTATTCTTTAGTGTTGCACCCCTTGCGGGGGGGCTTCCACATCGAGACATCATTTTTGTAACCCTCTTAACTTTACACTACTGCCACACTCTTTTTGTTTTTGGTCTTCTTCGATTTTACTTCTTTTACTTTATTCACACCATACACATTTTTGAGTGTGCTAATTGAAATATATATTTGATTTTAGGTCTTTTTTTATTTATTTTGGTGTTTCAAGGTAATTATTAATGATTGTGTTTACGGAAATCTCTATTCGATTTTGGTTTTATGACACCTTTAGATGAACTTTTATTTTGAAGTGGGGTCATGGTTTCGAAAACAAGGAGTGGGACGCTGATGGAAGCTTGCTTGTGGGACTTCTATGGAGGCTGGATCTTGACCTTCAATGAGGTCCTTTAATGGTGATTTTCCACCATGGAGATGCAGCGGAAGACAAAGGAGAAGAGGTGAGAGGAGGCGCCATCCACTAGAGAATAAGCCATGGAAGAAGGAGCTTCACCACCAAGATGAGCCTTGGATAAGAAGCTTGGAGAGGATGTTTCAATGGAGGAAAAGAAAGAAGGAGAGAAAGAGAGAGGGGGGAGCACGAAATTGAAGGAAGAAAAAGGGAGAGAAGTTGAACTTTGAGTTGTGTCTCACAAGACTTTCATTCATCAAAGTTACAACAAGTGTTACACATGCTTGTATTTATAGACTAGGTAGCTTCCTTGAGAAGCTTTCTTGAGAAAACTTCCTTGAGAAGCTTCTTTGAAAAAACTTCCTTGAGAAACTAGAGCTTAGCTACACACACCCCTGTCATAACTAAGCTCACCTCCTTGAGAAGCTTCCTTAAGAAGATTCCTAAAGAAGCTAGAGCTTAGCTACACACACCTCTCTAATAGCTAAATTCACCTCCTTGAGATGAGAAGCTAGAGCTTAGCTACACACCCCCTATAATAGCTAAGCTCACCCATATGCCAAAAAAACATGAAAATACAAAAAAAAGTCCCTACTATAAAGACTACTCAAAATGCCCCGAAATACAAGGCTAAAATCCTATAATAGTAGAATGGCCAAAATACAAGGCTCAAACGAAAGAAAAACCTATTCTAATATTTACAAAGATAAGCAGGCTAATACTTAGCACATGGGCTCGAAATCTACCCTAAGGCTCATGAGAATCCTAGGGCCTTCCCTTGGATCTCTAGCCCAATCTACTTGGAGTCTTCTATCCAATGCCCTTGCGGGGTAGGATTGCATCATTCCCTCCACCTTGGAAATGATTTGACCTCAAATCCCGAGGTTCTTCATACTCTGGGTTCCTTCCCTCGACACCTGTAAAAAGAACAAAAACATATGTATTAGTGGTGTTTGGTATGTTAAAGTAAGGTAAGGTCTGAAAACCCATTTCCTGGGCATCTTCCCATGAAGGAACATGGTTTCTCACCAACTCAATGAGTGGTGCTACAAGTATAGAAAAACATGGGACAAACCTTTTGTAAAAGTTTGTTAAGTCATGGAAGCCCCAAATTTTTCTTATACTTGGTGGAGTGAGCCACTCAGGAATGACCTTTATTCTCTTAGGGTTCATGGGAACCCCTTGATCACTATTTGAAAAATTAAGAAAAGTAACACAATAAAACATATCTTTTTCTGTATTTTCATATTGATTATTCCTACCAAAAAGTATGACAAACCTAAGGTGTCCCATATGAGTACCTAAGTTTGTATTGAAACTAAAAATAAGAACAAACCTACCTAATGGGTCCCTATGTACACACACCATGAAGATGTTAAGTGCACAAGTGATTTTACAAAAGAGGGTTGCACCACTCAAAACATTCATCATACCACCTATTTTAGGGACTTGGTGCCTAATAATACCTATTTTGGGCACCAACAAAGAACAAGGATTTAAGCTCTTGCAAACCAAACCCTCATCCAACAACTTCTTTACTTGAGGAATAAACTCAAGCCCAAGAGGTGTGGCAATGCTAGCAAGTGTCTTTTTACAAAAGAGAAAATGTGGAGGTTGTCTAAGAGGGAAAGTTTCTTTAATGTTTGTCTTTATTGTAAAATGAGTTTCCTTCTTAGCTAACCTCTTGGAGGAGACACTTACCTCCTTACACTTCTCTTTAACCACTAATGGTTGTCCTTCTTCTTGGGGGTAGATTTCTTCACTAGATTCTTCCCCTTTTGCTTTTTCACTTTCACTAGAGGAAGTTGAAGTAGTAGCCTTATCTTGGCTACTATAAATGTCTTGGCCCTCATAATCATGGTTTTTGTGGTGGGGCATTGAGAAGTAATGTGTCCTCTTCCAAGACATTTAAAGCACTTTATAGAGCTAGTTTTCTCTTGCATACTAGCCTTAGGGGCTTGCTTTTCTATTGTCTTCCCCTTATCATCTTTGGGCTTAGAAGGTGTCACCCCTAAGATGCCTTGACCTTGGTCTTTCTTTGGATAAGAGTGAGAGCCATAAGATTTTGATGTAGACTTCTTTTTAAGTTGTTGCTCTACCCTTATTTCCCAAACTAAGTTAGTCTCTACATTCTCCTTCCCATGGAAGTATGGGAGGTTAATGTTAGCCTCTTGAGACTTTCTTTCCTTTTCTCTTCTATGGGAGTGAGGTCTAAGATGTGACCTATGCCTTCCTTCGTAATAGTCACGAAGTTCTTCACTTAGGCTCTTGCAAGAGTTATGACTACTATAGGAGGAATGTTTTTCTCTTTTCATTTCTTTCATTATTTTTGAAATTCTGATACCAATGCCAGATGTCGTACCGGATGTCACGACATCACGCTTCAGAACATGCAGATTATATTTGAGAGTATGAACAGATTAAACAAGTAAATAACACAAGAGAGTTGTTAACCCAGTTCGGTGCAACGTCACCTACATCTGGGGGCTACCAAGCCAGGGAGGAAATCCACTAAAATAGTGTTAGTTCGAAGATCTAACAGCCACTGTTTACAACCTTCTCACCTAACCACTACCCGTGCAACCTCTACCTAAGAGCCACTCTTAGATATGAGAACCCCTCTCACTCCCTCTCAATCACTCTCCCGTGTTTACAATTAAATCAAATACACACCAGAGATTGCTCTCTGAACAATAGAGATCAACTCTACACACTCAGGTCCAACACTTGATGTTAGGGTAACATCAAGGTGGCTCACAAAACACTCAAGTCCCAAAACTCACAAAATAACTATTCAATCTCGGACTTGGTAGAAAACTCGTGCAGCCTTCATGTTTATATAGCAGTGTGCGTATCTGGGCTGTAACAACTTGTGCTGGATGAGATCTATCATTCTCCTGAAAAATCTGCACTTAAAGAACTAAAAGATAACGTTTGATCTTTTAGTTTTTATCTTTAATCTTTAATCCCTGAACGAACTATTCAAGTTTGTAATTCGAACTTTAATTATCTTTTAATTCGTTCCTAAAGATAGATCATCTAATCTGTTGCTAACTGCACAATAATCTGTTAAAGATATAACAGATTTATGTGTCCAGTATTTTCGGGCAGGATGTCCTGGACATTGTATCCGACATCGTGGATCCTGCAGCTTCAATTCTTCACTTGACTTTTATCTTGCCTTGTGCATTGTACAGCAACTCCAGTATTTTCGGGCAGGATGTCCTGGACATTGTATCCGACATCGTGGATCCTGCAGCTTCAATTCTTCATTTGACATTTTATCTTGCCTTGTGCATTGTGCAGCCCGATCTGATTCCTTGACATCATGTGCAGCAACTCCAGCTTTCCTTCATTGTCTAAGTGCTTATGTTTTAACAAAATTTTAGCCAATCTTTTAAAGCTCAGTAAAGCTAAGCACTAACAATCTCCCCCTTTGGCAAATTTTGTCTAAAACATACTTAGACACTTCCTGAGCAGGTACGAGCAGTTATGCAAGTGGGATCAGCAACTTTCATTATCAGAGTAATCAAGCACAGCGGTATCTGTAGTGGTGACAGCAAATTTCTGCAAGTTGCAAGTCGTTTCCAGGATGTCAAGACATCTCACGTGACATCAGCTTTCTGCTCCCCCTGTCTCCATGCTCCTACTGCAGCATCTTCTATCAGCTACTAGTCTTTTCCAGGATGTCAAGACATCTCATGTGACATCAGCTTTCTGCTCCCCCTGTCTCCATGCTCTTACTGCAGCATCTTCTATCAGCTACTAGTAGCTTACATCAGTCATCATCAGCAGCAGCAGTAAGGTCTCCCCCTCAAAATCATATACATACAACTCCCCCTCAAAATCATGAATCATGCATACATCGTTTCCTACTTCTCAAAATCATGCATAATACCATACCATTAATACCATTACTCCCCCTTTTTAGACAGAATTTGACAAAAGTAGAATGCATGAACTTAAGGTGCAAATATTACAGACCAATAGCAAATCAATTGTTCAAGGGACATGCCCCTATAGCTAGTAAGAGTAAAAAGCAAAAATAAAGGTCTGATGATCATGGGGTGGCTTCAGAATCATCATCATCTGATGCTGTATCCTCTGCTGCATCTTCCTCTTCCTCAGCTGCTTCTTCTTCTTCCTCAGCTGCTTCTTCTTCTTCAATGCCATTGTCTGAGAGTCTTTTGATCAGGCGTTCCAGCTCCATTTTCTTCTCTGTGTTGGCTTTGATGGTTGCCTCCAGCACCTTGCATGTGTCCTTGAGTTCAGCAATCAAAGCATCCTTGGACACAGCACCTGAAGCAGCAGCTTTCCCTGATGTCGAGACAATGTCTGGGACATGTGTCCCCTCAAACAGTTTGTAATGCAGGGATAGAGCAGATTCTCTCTTCTTCACAGAGTCAGTGTAGTTTAAAATATTGGGATGTTGACTCAACATAATGCCACACAATACAGTTGGGAAGGCAATGGGTAATTTGACAGCAAAAGATTCTGAATGCTTAACAGTTTGATCAAAAATATAGTTTCCAAAATTAAATTTGGACTTGGTTCCAACAGCATACAGAAATTTACCCAAACCTGTGGCAACAGTGGAAGTATGATTGGTGGGTACCCAGTTTGCAGCGCCAATCCTGTGCAGAATTGCATACTTCACACTTAGCTTCCCTGCAGAAAGCTTCCCTTTCTTTGGCCAATGCTGGACTTGTTTGGCAGTGATTTCCTTGGCAATTCGATGCTCAGACACAGCAATATCCACCACTCCTTCAGTTGGTCTGCCCAGGTATTTGTTGATTACAGCAGGGGAGAATCTAACACACTTTCCTCTGACAAACACTTTCTGATACTCATCACTCTTTCTGTTTGTTATGTCAGAGGGAATGTTGACAATGAATTCCCTGACTAGACTTTCATAGCAATCTCCCAACTTGGTGACAGTCTTCAGCAGTCCAGCAGCCTTGATGAGGTCCATGATCTCCTTGCAATCCAAGGCATCCCTTCCCAGTTCTCTTTCTAAGGCAAGTCTGCGTTGATATACAAATTTCCACCTTTCAACATTGCCAATGGAGTGGAATGAGATGTTGTCCAATGGTGCATCAGGGACATTTCCAGGCACCTTTTTCCCTGATGTCTTGGCCCTCTTGATGTCGGGAACATCTAGTTCGACATCATCATCAGAATCAGATGAGGAAATTTCTTTCCTCTTCTTGGAAGGGATTGCAACTTTGCTCCATCTGGATGTGGTAGGAGTGATTGGAGTGCTCTTCTTCTGTGCCATAGTTTTGATTCGTCCAGACCTCTTAATGGGGGTTTTTCCTTTTCGGCTTTGTAATCTTTCTGCAATGCCAGGTGCCAACTTGTTGGCAATGGGTTCCTCATCAGATTCTACTTCTTCTAGGTCAATGAGGTCACCTGGAGCAGGTTCTGGTGCCCTTGGTGCAGGGGTCTCCTCTGTAGCTTGATCCTCTTCCTCTGTTGAGTCCTCTTTACTGGATGAAGAGAGGACTTCAGCATTTGGGGTGGAAGATGTTGGAACATCTTTATCAGCATCAGGAACAGAAGCATTTTTCAAAATGCTACTCACAATACCGCGGATCTTCTTATCCATCTCCGGGTCTACTTCCCTAGGACTTGTTGCAGGGCTAGGGTTTTCAGAAATCTTCACTCCCTGTTGTCTTTTGGGGACCAGTTTCTCAGGAACAGGGGCTTGACCAGGAATCATTTGTATGGGTTGGATATGGAATTCAGGTTGTTCCTGGTTTGATGGTGCTTTGGTGGATGATGGAGATGATGGTACAGAGGGTGAACCAGGAGCTGAAGTTTCTTTTGGTGAGGTAGCCATGGAGAAGCAGAGCCTTTGGAATGGTTTCGTAAATCTCTGAGAGCTGTTAGGGAATGCTGAAAACGAGATTACCACTAAAATATGAGTTTGAATGAGGAATGTAGAGGGTCGTGTGAAGCAACGGTCGAATTTGTTTTGGCCCAGTAGAGAACGCGCTATTAACGTTTGAGCACGTTCAGATAACAGTAATTGCTATAAATCTTCTAGCAGACAAATGCCCAGCTTGCCCCTCAGTTTTTCAAACTGATTTGCATCCAATGCCTTTGTGAAAATATCTGCTATTTGTTCCTCAGTGTCAACATGCTCCAGTGTGATAACTTTATCATCAACAAGCTCTCTAATATAGTGATGTCTAATGTCAATGTGCTTGGTTCTGCTGTGTTGAACAGGATTTTTAGAAATATTAATAGCACTCAAGTTGTCACAGTACAATGTCATGACATCTTGTTCGACATTGTACTCCTTGAGCATCTGCTTCATCCAAACTAGTTGTGAACAGCTGCTTCCTGCTGCAATATACTCTGCTTCTGCAGTAGATAGGGACACACAGTTCTGCTTCTTGCTGAACCATGAAATAAGATTGGTTCCCAAATAGAAACATCCACCAGAAGTGCTTTTTCTGTCATCTGCACTTCCAGCCCAATCAGCATCACAATACCCAACCAGCATTGAATCTGAACAATGACAGTACATAATCCCATAGTCACTGGTGCCATTTACATATTTCAGAATTCTCTTTACTTGATTCAAGTGACTTATCTTAGGATTGGCTTGATATCTTGCACAAACACCTACTGCATAGGTGATGTCAGGTCTGCTAGCTGTTAAATATAGTAAGCTCCCAATCATGCTTCTGTACAGACTTTGATCAACACTGGTACCAGCTTCATCCTTTGACAGCTTCAAGTGAGTAGGTGCAGGTGTTCTTTTATGGCTGGCATTTTCCATCCCAAACTTCTTGACAATGTTCTTTGCATACTTGCTTTGTGAGAGGAATATGGAGTCTTCCATCTGCTTCACTTGGAGTCCCAGGAAATAAGTCAGCTCTCCAACAAGACTCATCTCAAATTCAGATTGCATCTGTTGGACAAAATGTCGAAGCATCTCATTCGACATCCCTCCAAACACAATGTCATCAACATATATCTGTGCTATCATCAAGTTTTCAGCATCTTGTTTAACAAAGAGAGTCTTGTCAATTCCTCCCTTCCTATACCCTTGCTGAGTAAGAAACTCTGTTAGCCTTTCATACCAAGCTCTTGGAGCTTGCTTCAATCCATAGAGAGCCTTCTTGAGCCTGTATACATGATCTGGATGAGTTGGATCTACAAATCCCTTTGGCTGCTCCACATAGGCTTCTTCATTCAGGTATCCATTCAGAAACGCGCTCTTCACATCCATTTGGTACAGCTTGAATTTGAGGATGCAAGCTACACCAAGTAACAATCTGATGGACTCAAGTCTAGCAACTGGGGCGAAAGTTTCATCAAAGTCTACACCTTCAATCTGAGTGTAGCCTTGAGCAACAAGTCTGGCCTTGTTTCTGGTTATAACACCTTCTTCATTGGTTTTGTTCTTGAAGATCCACTTGGTGCCAATCACATTAGTTCCCTCGGGTCTAGGAACTAGCTCCCAAACTTCATTCCTTTTGAATTGCTCCAGTTCTTCTTGCATAGCATTGATCCAGAACTCATCAGTCAGTGCCTCTTTCACATTCTTGGGCTCAATTTTGGAGACAAAGCATGAGTTGGAGACAATCTCAATCTCCCTTGATCTTGTAGTGACTCCTCTGTTTGGATCTCCTATAATCAGCTCCTTGGGGTGCATCTTCTGGATTCTAATGGAGGGTCTCTTGTCAGGTTGGTTGATGTTTGGTTCATCTGTAGCAGAATCAGAGTTTTCTGCATTTTCTGCACTTTTAGCTGTATCTGCTACATTGTCTCCCGATGTTCTGACATCTTCTTCGACATCCTTCTTTCTTGCTGGAGTTAGATCAACAACCACATTGATGGATTCCATCACAGTCCTGGTTCTGGAATTGAATACTCTATATGCTCTGCTGTTTGTAGAGTATCCCAAGAATATCCCTGCATCACTCTTGGGATCCATCTTTCTCCTTTGCTCTCTATCTGCCAAAATGTAACATGGACTTCCAAAGATGTGGAAGTGCTTGACAGTTGGCTTCCTCCCTTTCCAGATTTCATACAGTGTGGTTGGAGTCCCTCTTCTAAGTGTGACTCTGTTGTGAATGTAGCATGCTGTGTTCATGGCTTCAGCCCAGAGATTATAGGGAAGTTCTTTGGCATGAAGCATGACCCTAGCAGCTTCTTGCAAAGTCCTGTTTTTCCTTTCAACTATGCCATTTTGTTGTGGTGTAATGGCTGCAGAGAACTCATGAGTGATGCCTTCAGATGTGCAGTATTCAGTAAACTTGCTGTTTTCAAACTCTCTGCCATGGTCACTCCTGATTCTCTTGATGACACAGTCTTTTTCTCTTTGAAGTCTTAGACTCAACTCCTTGAATACTTCAAAGGTGTCTGATTTCTCTCTGATAAAGTTGACCCAGGTAAATCTGGAGAAATCATCCACAACAACATAGGCATACCTCTTTCCTCCAAGGCTTTCAACTTGCATAGGCCCCATCAAGTCCATGTGAAGTAGTTCCAGCACCCTGGAAGTGGTCTGATGTTGAAGCTTCTGGTGGGACATCTTGACTTGCTTTCCAATCTGACATTCACCACAGATTCTGCCTTCTTCTATTTTCAGATTGGGAATGCCTCTAACAGCACCTTTGTCAATAATTTTCTTCATGCCTCTTAAGTGCAGATGTCCAAATCTTTGATGCCATATTTTGACTTCATCTTCTTTGGAGAATAGACATGTGGAGGAGTAACTGGTTTCTTGAGGTGTCCATAGGTAACAGTTGTCCTTTGATCTGCTGCCCTTCATTAGGACTTCACTCTTCTCATTTGTCACCAAGCATTCTGACTTTGTGAAGTTTACATTGAATCCTTCATCACACAACTGACTGATGCTGATCAAGTTTGCAGTCAGTCCCTTCACCAGCAGTACTTTGTTCAGACTAGGAAGTCCATCATGGACTAGCTTTCCCATTCTAGTGATCTTTCCTTTAGAGCCATCTCCAAATGTCACATAGCTAGAGGAGCAAGGTTCAATGTTCACCAGGAATTCTTTAACTCCTGTCATGTGTCTGGAACAGCCGCTATCTAGGTACCAATCTTCCTTAGCTGATGCTCTAAGTGAAGTATGAACAACAAGACTAACAGTCTTGTGTTTTGGAACCCACATCATCTTCCTTCCACTGCTGCTACTTTGAGTTCCATGATGTGGATGGCCATGTAAATGATAGCATAAGGGCTTTATGTGACCATACTTGCCACAGTAGTGACACCTCCACTTCTTTCTTTTGCTCCTTTTCTGCTGCGTTCCATGATGTCGAGACCGATGTTGTGACATCGTGGCTCCAGTGCTGTTTTTGGCAGGAACAAACTCTGTCATGGTTGTTCTGCCAGTAGATTTATGATTAAATCCAAGTCCTCTCTGGTTTTCAACATTCTTCCCAAGCTGTAGCACCTCATCAAGCAAATCTGAGCCTTTATTCAGCATCTTTATTGACTTTGTCATGTTTTCCAGTTTAGAGTTCAGGAAACCAATTTCTCCTTTAAGTTCAGAGATTTCCTCTTCATGTGCCTCCTTCTCAGCCTCCAGGTTTGCAATGACCTTCTTTAGTTGTGCTTCTTGCTGAAGAATCTTCTCACTTTTGATGCATAGTTCTCTATAGGATATAGCAAGCTCATCAAAAGTGATTTCACTATCTGTATCACTTGAATCTTCAGCAGATTCAAATCTCCCAGTGAGTGCATTCACATCTCTGTCAGAATCACTTTCTTGTTCACTCTCTGTATCATCAGACCGACATACAGAAAGTCCTTTCCTCTGCTTCTTGAGATGAGTGGGACATTCGGCTTTGATGTGTCCATAGCCTTCACATCCATGGCATTGAATTCCTTTGCTGTGACTGGGCTTTTCATCTGACCTTTTCTGGTGTTCACTACCTTTCCTGATGTCGAAAGGGATGTTCCGGACATGTGGTTTCTGCCTCCTGTCCATTCTGTTCAGCACTTTGTTGAACTGTTTTCCAAGGAGCACAACTGCGTTAGTCAGACCTTCATCAGTATCCAGGTCATACTCATCTTCTTCTCCTTCATCATTGGACACGAACGCCAGATTTTTGCTCTTCTTTTCAGTCCTATCCGAGAGTCCTAGCTCAAAGGTTTGAAGGGAACCAATGAGTTCATCTACTCTCATGTTGCAAATGTCTTGGGCCTCCTCTATTGCAGTGACTTTCATGTCAAATCTCTTAGGCAAGGATCTGAGGATTTTTCTCACCAGCTTTTCATCTGTCATCCTTTCTCCCAAGGCAGTGCAAGCATTGGCAATTTCAAGAATGTTCATGTGGAAGTCATGAATACATTCTTCCTCCTTCATCTTCAGATTTTCGAATTTTGTAGCCAATAGTTGCAATCTGGACATCTTCACTTTGGAGGTTCCTTCATGAGTGGTTTTCAGGATCTCCCATGCATCCTTGGCCACTGTGCATGTGTTGATCAGTCTGAAGATATTCTTGTCACTCCATTGAATAGGGCATTCAAGGCTTTGGAGTTTCCAAGTGCCAATTCGTCTTCTTCTTTTGTCCAGTCTTCTTCTGGCTTCAATCCATCAGTGGGCTTTCCTTCTGTGTCCAGCATCTTGGGATGTTCCCAGCCTTTGATGACAGCTTTCCAGGTTCTGCTATCCAGTGATTTGAGGAAGGCCACCATCCTTGCTTTCCAGTATTCATAGTTGGTTCCATCCAGAATTGGTGGTCTGTTCACTGGTCCTCCTTCTTTCTCCATGTTCATCAGAATTTATCTCCCTAGATCTCACTCAGTGATGTCGAGTGCCTGCTCTGATACCAATTGAAATTCTGATACCAATGCCAGATGTCGTACCGGATGTCACGACATCACGCTTCAGAACATGCAGATTATATTTGAGAGTATGAACAGATTAAACAAGTAAATAACACAAGAGAGTTGTTAACCCAGTTCGGTGCAACGTCACCTACATCTGGGGGCTACCAAGCCAGGGAGGAAATCCACTAAAATAGTGTTAGTTCGAAGATCTAACAGCCACTGTTTACAACCTTCTCACCTAACCACTACCCGTGCAACCTCTACCTAAGAGCCACTCTTAGATATGAGAACCCCTCTCACTCCCTCTCAATCACTCTCCCGTGTTTACAATTAAATCAAATACACACCAGAGATTGCTCTCTGAACAATAGAGATCAACTCTACACACTCAGGTCCAACACTTGATGTTAGGGTAACATCAAGGTGGCTCACAAAACACTCAAGTCCCAAAACTCACAAAATAACTATTCAATCTCGGACTTGGTAGAAAACTCGTGCAGCCTTCATGTTTATATAGCAGTGTGCGTATCTGGGCTGTAACAACTTGTGCTGGATGAGATCTATCATTCTCCTGAAAAATCTGCACTTAAAGAACTAAAAGATAACGTTTGATCTTTTAGTTTTTATCTTTAATCTTTAATCCCTGAACGAACTATTCAAGTTTGTAATTCGAACTTTAATTATCTTTTAATTCGTTCCTAAAGATAGATCATCTAATCTGTTGCTAACTGCACAATAATCTATTAAAGATATAACAGATTTATGTGTCCAGTATTTTCGGGCAGGATGTCCTGGACATTGTATCCGACATCGTGGATCCTGCAGCTTCAATTCTTCACTTGACTTTTATCTTGCCTTGTGCATTGTACAGCAACTCCAGTATTTTCGGGCAGGATGTCCTGGACATTGTATCCGACATCGTGGATCCTGCAGCTTCAATTCTTCATTTGACATTTTATCTTGCCTTGTGCATTGTGCAGCCCGATCTGATTCCTTGACATCATGTGCAGCAACTCCAGCTTTCCTTCATTGTCTAAGTGCTTATGTTTTAACAAAATTTTAGCCAATCTTTTAAAGCTCAGTAAAGCTAAGCACTAACAATTTTTCTTCTTTCTTCCTATCTTATTTTATTTCTTTCATCTTGACTTATTTCTTCCACTCTTTTTTTCCTTTTTCTTTTCTGTCTTGTTTTTCTTTCCATAACTTAAGGGAACTCAACTCATCTAAGATTCTAGATAAAGGGTCTTTATGACTAGTACCCTCGCCATTAACACTAGATGAATGATGACTCATGTTGGTTCTTAAGTTGTGGTTCTTTCTTGTTGGAGGTTTGAAAACAAAAGGTAAAAGAAACTATGATTGAAACTAGCTAAAATAAACACTAAAAGAGGTGTGAAAGATAAGGTAAAAAAACTAATTGGTAAAAGGAAAGCTATCTAGGCGGTTTGACAATGGAAGGTAAAGGAAATAAGCTATGAAAGTAAGCAAGAAATGTAAACTAGACGAATCCTAAGAGTGTTTGGATGACCATATTCAAGGTTCCCAACAAAACACTCACTATCCTATGGAAAAATTGCCTAAAATTATTACATACAAATGGAAGTTTGGTAACCTATTGGAGGCTCCCAACACACTTCCAATGAAAGGCCTTTTTGTTACAAAACTTGAAAGCAATGAAGGTAAGTAAATTGCAAATTACAAAACGGTCCTCAATTTTGGTGGTTGTTCTCTCTTTGGTGATTCACTCAATTTGGAGTGCTTCTTAGTCCAATAGCTCTTAAGGTGGTTGGCCCCTTTCTTCTTGACTCAAATTCTTCAAGGGATGGCACCAATCCTCCTTCCAATTCCCTATATTGCAACCCACAAACAAGGAAACAAAGAGACAAGCAATAACCAAAGACAAAAAAAAAATGAAATGAAAGCTAAACCAATGAGTTTTAACAAGACAATTTTTCAAGGATTACTCAACAATTAAAGCAATGAAAAGGATATAGAAGCAAGCTAGGACTCAAAGAAAAACTTAAAATGGTTCTAGAGTAGAGTAAAAAAAACTATAAAAAAGAAGACTCAACAAACCTCTAGCTTTGGCACTTGTTTTCACAGTAATTTTCAATTGAAATTTCGGAACTAAGATTGGTATAACATAGGCACCAATTATAGAATAAATTTTGAGCCAAAACAACAAGCACACTTCCCTTTCACTTTTTTTTTTCCTGGATACTGATTTTTCTGCCAACTTGTGTGATTTTTAGTATTTTTTCATTTTATCCAAATCACTTGATTCTTTTTTTATAACTTTTTTCCAGATGTCTAGCAAATTCAGTAAAAATTTCAGCTCAAAATTCAAAGTAACCAATTCTCAGTAATTTTTACAGCTTTGTATGTCCATGCTACCAACACCAACGATTTTTTTTAAGCATGGTATATTGGTTGCATTGGGCTTACTTTCAACCTTCCTATGTATGTTGAACTCACTAGGATTGTTTACCACAGTTTTAGAAGTTCAATATTCACTTAGGATCAACATTTTAGCCAGCAATTCAATCACCAAAACTCAAATTCACAATAGACACAATCATAAGGAAACCTAAAAGTTCAAGAAAAGGTTCACAATCAAAGACTCTCTAAGAATTTTATGTTGGACCTTGTGGCCTCAATAATCTTAAGAGGGATAGGCTTAGAATGCAGAAGAAGCAACAATAATCAATTTAATAATGTTCTATAAACATGCAAGGCAAAATTGATTGCAATAACATAAATGAGATAAGGGAAGAGAGAATGCAAGCACAGTTTTATACTGGTTCGGCCACAACCCGTGCCTACGTCCAGTACTCAAGCAACCCACTTGAGATTTCCACTATCTTTGTAAAATCCATTACAAAGTCTGAACCACACAGGGACAACCCATCCCTTGTGTTCAGATGCTTTACAACAAGAGACTCACAGTCTCTTAACCAATCTCATTGAATAAGAAGAATAGAAGAAGAATTCTCTCTTCAAGAGAAGAATATTACAATGAAGATCATGTAAGAATCCTTATAGATTTTGCAAGTGTTTGGTCAAGGATTTCTTTTGAGAGAGCATTTGACAATGAAGTTCTTTTGGAATCTCTCTCATTGTCTTTTGAGAGGATAAGACATTTTGGACCAAAAATACTCTCTGCATAAAATTCGTGCCCAAGTCACCTATTTATAGGCCTTTGATGGCCATTCACAATTTTAATGAAAAGATGTGACTGTTGGCGATATTCCTTGAAAATCCTCTCTGGTAATCGATTACAGAATTAGTGTAATCGATTACACGGTTGTTTTTCTTGAACAGTTGTGACCCTTCATTTAAAATTTGAATTCCCAACGTTCAGAGTCTCTGGTAATCGATTACATATGATGTGTAATCGATTACACACTTTCAAACCATTGGTAATCGATTACATGTATTGGTAATCGATTACATGTGCCTTGAATGACTTGAAACCTTTCATTGTGAGGCAAGGCTTGATCTTGAAGAAATCTTGAATCAAGGCTTTGTTTGTTGAAACAATCTTGTATTAATCTTGAAGCAAAATGAGCCTTGTTTGATTCTTCTTTTGACATCATCAAAATCATGTATACATACATTCACATTTTGCATGAACATGTTAAGGACTAATTAACATGAACGATTTGACTCAAATCAAATAATAGGCTAAGAGAATTTCATACACTCATGAACAAATGAGTTAGACAAAGAAACAAGAAAAATAAAATTCAGCACAACATAAGAAATCTTATGTGACAAGTTTCATGACTAGACACGACTTCTATGACAAAACTACAATAGGTGAAGAAGTCACTCTATATTTTTGAGGTTTTCTTCTACTTTAATATTTTGTAAGAATTTTATGGTTTAGGTTTCAGCCACAAAAAATAATAAGACAAAACTCAAAGGAACCTAAACTCAACACAATTCATGGTTCAAGAACAAGAACAAGAAATTTGAACCATAGAAAATCAAATCTAGCTTCTATAGCAAGTTTAATCGGTGGAAACTCTAAAGAATCATGTTAACAACATTTAGTACAAGACATGTGAGGAGATACATGGAGAAAAAATGAAGAAACAACAATGGAAGAGAAGATAAAGCAAAAAATTAATGGAGGTTTAAGGAGCACCTACTTGAAGCTCTTGTGCTTTGATACCACTTGATGGAAGCTTGCTTGTGGGGCTTCTATGGAGGCTGGATCTTGAGCTTCAATGAGGTCCTTTAAGGGTGATTTTCCACCATGGAGATGCAGCGGAAGACAAAGGAGAAGAGGTGAGAGGAGGCACCATCCACTAGGGAATAAGCCATGGAAGAAGGAGCTTCACCACCAAGATGAGCCTTGGATAAGAAGCTTGGAGAGGATGCTTCAATGGAGGAAAAGAAAGAGGGAGAGAAAGAGAGAGGGGGGAGCACGAAATTGAAGGAAGAAAAAGGAGAGAAGTTGAACTTTGAGTTGTGTCTCACAAGACTCTCATTCATCAAAGTTACAACAAGTGTTACACATGCTTGTATTTATAGACTAGGTAGCTTCCTTGAGAAGCTTTCTTGAGAAAACTTCATTGAGAGCTTCTTTGAGAAAAATTCCTTGAGAAGCTAGAGCTTAGCTACACACACCCCTATCATAACTAAGCTCACCTCCTTGAGAAGCTTCCTTAAGAAGATTCCTAAAGAAGCTAGAGCTTAGCTACACACACCTCTCTAATAGCTAAGTTCACCTCCTTGAGATGAGAAGCTAGAGCTTAGCTACACACCCCCTATAATAGCTAAGCTCACCCATATGCCAAAAAAACATGAAAATACAAAAAAAAAGTCCCTACTACAAAGACTACTCAAAATGCCCCGAAATACAAGGCTAAAACCCTATACTACTAGAATGGCCAAAATACAAGGCCCAAATGAAGGAAAAACCTATTCTAATATTTATAAAGATAAGCGGGCTCATACTTAGTCCATGGGCTCGAAATCTACCCTAAGGCTCATGAGAACCCTAGGGCCTTCCCTTGGATCTCTAGCGCAATCTACTTGGAGTCTTCTATCCAATGCCCTTGCGGGGTAGGACTGCATCAGACGTAGACTAGGGTAGTCGTGGTGGTGTAGTCGGAGAAAAAGGGGTTTGGATGAGTTTCTTAAGAACCTTATAGTTTTATTTTCACAAATTCTTTGCTTGACTAAGAATTGGATTTGTGAGAAACATTTGATTGGGAATGGATCTTGAATTTAATTAGTGTGAAGATTTATCAATTATTTTGTGAGAAACATTGAATTGGATTTTACAGGAGGAGTTATGGGAGAATATGTGATGTTAACCACTTGGATGTTGAAGTTCCTTTGCCTCCTCGGAATTGTCTTCTTGTTGGATTGAAGAAACAAAGTTCAGATGGTGATGTTGTTGTATTTCCATCTTTGGTTGTTGTTGTGACAAACGAAAGGAAAAAAATATCACCACCAAAAAATTGCCTTAGGCAATGGTGAGCGATGGTTATGTGGCGGATTTGGGATCTGGAGCCTATAGTGACAATTTTCTTTTACAAATATAATAATAATTATTATTATCACTAGGGTTTTAAATTGAAGTTGCACTTGTAATCATGGATGTTGCTTTGTTGCAATTATTGATATTGTTAGAAATTGCAAAAAAATGTGGTTGACATGGCCTCAATTGTAATTTTGAGGTGATTGTGTTAAGTTGGCAAACCTTTCCATTGTAGCTACAATTGTGACTATAGACCGCAATTTAAAACTATGATTATCATAAATATGAAATAAAGTATGAGATGAAATAAAATGTGTAGTTGAATAAAACATAAAAACACTTACTTAGCTGAAAATAAACAATATTAGGAAATAAAAAAAAACAAAATTTAATAATGACAAAAAATAGAAAAGGCAAAAAGATAATAACACTAGATATATACTTATATATTTTTCATAGTCTGGGTGGGTATTTGCACTCCAGATGAAAAACTGAGAGCAAAGAATTCAAATTATAAAAATGGAGGGGATAAAAAGATAAGAATACTAGATATATATTTGTATTTTTACCAAAGTTAGGGGTACAAATGCACCCCATCAAGACAATACAGGTTTGCTAATGGTTGGAGGTTGCTGGTTAGGAATTAGAAGGGAAGGAGGAATGTTGTGATGAGGGTCTATGGTAAAAATATACACCTTAGATTAATCTAACAATTGATAATTGTGTTTCATAGTGAATTATCTATGAAAATGATTCACCCTTAAATTGATCCCAAAGTTGTAATTAAAAGTCAAAAGTTTTCAATGTTTTTTTTATTGTTTTTCTTGAAAAATTTAGGTGAGTTGAATTTTGAGGTTCATCCAACTAGTAAATCTATTTAAACATTACTTATTACCAAAAAGATCATCAAATCAAAAGCAAAGTATGAATTTATGTTGTGAAATATAAACTTGATTTTTAGTTTTTTACTAATTGGATCAACTTTTTGTAGACATGCTTTTGTTTTCTTTTTACCTTTTATTTGTCTTTGTGAATTGTTTTCTTTTTACCTTTTATTTGTCTTTGTGAATTGTATGATTGAACTAATAGTTAGGTAAAATTATAAAAAAAATTATAATGAAATAATTTTAAATATATTACTGAAATGAGTTTGTTTTGTCACGGTCTCCAAAACTTGTTATGCAGAATTTCTTGTGTTATATGGCCTCTTTATTTTTCTTTTAAATGGATTGCCTATCATGTGGCATTTTGCATGATGTGTAATTTCTTTATAAAAAAATGTTGCTTGTTCATGTGGTACTTTTTTAACAGTTCAAACAAATAATTAATTAATTAAAATAAATCATGAAGAGATCTTTATTAAGATTAAGCTATTATATTGTTTGAGTAAAAAATGTTTTAGGTATATTATTATTATTATTATATCTTAAAGATTTGCTTATGTTCAAATTATAGATATATCATTAGTTGTTAGTATTACTATTATTTTTAATCTTACTATTATGATTATTGTTATTATCATTATTCTAGTGTTAGAAATTAATAAGAATAAGATAATAAAACACTAAAAGAACAACTATGGCTCAATAAGATATTAAACTTGCGAAGGCACATACCCACCTAAGTTTTATAAAAAGATGAGAGAGAAAGGAATTTGGGTTAGAGTCCTTAGTTAGAGCTCATCTTAAAGCGTTTCCCTTAAGTGAGTGTGTTCCTTTACCATTTCCAAGTCTTTACACCGATGTTTTATGTTTTTTTCTTCTCCTTTCAACCCTCCTCATAGTTCCTAAGGTTAGGGTGTTAAATCCTCAATAAAATTGTGAGTGATTAGAATCTAGAGTAGATTTTATGTGAATGGTGTAAGAGGGGCGAGTGAGTTATCTCACTCATGGGTTTGAACATGGATTATGAGTAGTAGGGTTGGCCTTAAATCCCAATTAGTTATGTATGTTATGTTTTAATTTATCACATTTGAATTTTGATTTGATCAGGTTGGTTGTGAATCTAAAGCATTTTAATTTATTCCATGGATTGATAAATCGGTTGTTTGGATATTCTTAGTGTTTTGGCCTTTTTTGGGATTCTTGCAATTTAGAAATTCCATTTTGCCAAGTGTTTTTTGTGTTAATTTTGGCCATTGAATTGTTTAATTCAATTTGCTATGACCTACGTTGTTTTGGAATTGTTGTTAAAACACTAGAGAGTGTTTGGTGAGGCTAGGAGACCTTTAAGGGTAACTTGAGTTCATAAAAACACAAATTGTGATGTTATGTGCATCCCAATTTGCTGAGTGAATTAGGGATTTGTGAGAGAAATAGGCCCATGGATATGAGTGTGGCCTTGGAAGAAATCCATTAAGCAAATGAATGGGAGAAATTTGCTCAGCGGAATTTTGACAAAGATTGGGCAAGTAGGCGAATATAGGACTTCTCAAGAGAATTTAATGACTGAATTACGTTTGGATGTCTTCGTAAGAAATGTTGTATGGGATGTAAGCTAATTGATGACTTTTGTTTCACCTAAAAATAAGGTCTATAACTCAAAGATATGATCAAATTTGCGAGTAAAGATCGAGCTGTCAAAATTAGGTTACAATTTTGTGTTCCTTATAACTTTTTTGTATAGTAGACAATCAAACTAGCTTTTGAGGTCAACAAATAGAAGTTGTAGATAACTTTCTTAGCTTTAAAACAAGATAAATAATAACTTAAAGGGATTAACATTACTCCAGATGTTATGCTTACATTCTACGGAGCTCATGGTTGCATAGGAGAAAATATTGTTGGATCAAGTGGCCTCAGAATAATTAAGAAGGGGGGTTGAATTAATTATTAATGTGTCATGACTAATTAAAAATTATCCTTCTTAATATTACTAGATTCAATTAGGCTTTTACTACTAAGTTAAGAAAGTAATGAACAAAAATAGAAACTTAACCAAAAGTAAAAGCGATAATTAAAAGTACACAACGGAAATTAAAGAGTGTAGGGAAGAAGAAGACAAACACAAGATTTATACTGGTTCGGCCACAAATCGTGCCTACATCCAGTCCCCAAGAAACCTGTGGTTCTTGAAATTTCTTTCAACCTTGTAAAATCTTTTACAAGCCAAAGATCCACAAGGGATGTACCCTCCCTTGTTCTCTTTGAAAAACCAAGTGAATGTACCTTCCACTTGAACTGATCCATAAGAGATGTACCCTCTCTTGTTCTCAGTATAAAAATCTCCAAGTAGATGTACCCTCTATTTGTACCACAAAGGATGTACCCTCTACTTGTACCACAAAGGATGTACCCTCCAATGTGTTGGGACAAAGAATTCTCAGGTGGTTAGTCCTTTGAATCTTTGTAAGGGGAAACAAAAGATATCTCAGGCGGTTAGTCCTTTGAGATATTTTGTTTAAGGGGAAGGGAAAAATCAAAAGAATTCTCAGGCGGTTAGTCCTTTGAATTCTCTTGGAAGAGAGAAGAGAGACACAAAAGAATTCAGGCGGTTAGTCCTTCTATTCTTTTGGCAAAGGGAGAAGAGAGACACAAAAGAATTCAGGCGATTAGTCATTCTATTCTTTAGGCAAAGGGAGAAGAGAATGAAGAAGAATAGCACAAGTTTTTTTTATCAAAGAACTTTTCTTGAAAGAGAAAGGATTGAACAAAAACTTTTAGAAAGATGAAGAGAAATGAATAAGAAAGATATGTAAAGAACTTGTTATGAAACTTGTTGGAAGATTGATTGAAAGATATTGAAAGATGTTGTGAAATTCATGCCATGGTCACATATTTATAATCTCTTGATGACTCAAGTTAAAGTTTGTGACTCCTGGAAATTTCTTTAAAACTAGTCACCTTTTAAAAATTGTGACTCTTTTGAAAACTAGTCACTTAAAAAGTTGTGACTTTTGAAAAAATCTTCAGAAACAAGTCACTTGAAGAATTGTGACTTTTGGAAATTTATTTTTCAAAATCAGTCACTGGTAATCGATTACCATCAAGGTGTAATCGATTACATATCAACAGATGTGACTTTTCATATTTAAATTTGAAAATTAAAACATTTAGAAACACTGGTAATCGATTACAAGTATTGTGTAATTGATTACACAAGTTTAAAATGATTTGAAAATGTTTAAACTCAAGTTGTGAATCTTGAAATTTGAAATCTAACGTTTTAAAACACTGGTAATCGATTACATGCTCATGGTAATCAATTACAGCTTTGTAAATAAGTTTTTGAAACAATGTTGGCTACTGGTAATCGATTACTACCTTCTGGTAATCGATTACCAGAGAGTAAAACTCTTTTGTAATGATTTTGTGAAAACTTCTTGTGCTACTCAATGTTTTGAAAAACATTTTTAGTACTTATCTTGATTGAGTCTTCTCTTGATTCTTGAATCTTGATCTTGATTATTCTTGAAACTTGATTGTTGAATCTTGAATCTTGATTCTTGAAACTTGATTCTTGAACCTTTGGAATTTGCTTAACTCTTGATTCTTTGGCATCATCAAAATAACCTTGGAAGGTATTGCTTCCACAATCTCCCCCTTTTTGATGATGGCAATCCTAAAATCAAGAGAATGCATGCAAGTTTTGTTCTACCGTTCACTCATCCCTTTCTTCCCCTTTCCTTTTGAATTTATGCTTAATTTTAAAGTTTTAAAAAATTTAATATCTTGATTTCTAAAATACCTATTTTCTCTCCCCCTTTGGCAACATCAAAAAGGCCAAAGTACGTAAAACATAATTTAAAACATACACAAAGCATTCTTTGTAAAACAAACATAAAAGATTCTAAACCATTCATAAAGCAAGACATGTGTCATACCCTAATTTCGTCCGGGGACCTTTGCTCGATGACGTGCGACCATTCTTTGGTCCTCGTGAGGTGCTTGGCACCCATCATTAGGCAATTTGTGAAATTCCAGGACATGCCGAAAAACCAAAAAAATATTGATGCACAATCCGTAAGTTTCCGTGACACACCGGAAATCAAATGGAAGCATCGTTGCATAATTAAGTGAGGTTCCGTAACATTCCGTAAGTCAAAAAGGGGATGATTATGTAATCCGCAAGGTTCCGTAACATTACGGAAAGAAAACAAGTATCGTTATGAAATTCGTAAGTTTCCGTAACTTTACGAAAAAAGAATCACCAAAAAACAGCAGAGGGGGGTGTACTTAGTAAAAATGGGGGTGCAAATAGCACCCAGGCCCACTTGGGCCCTCCGGAATATTCCTCCAGAAGGCGGTTGCTTCTGGAGGAAGCAACCCTGCTCGCCTGGGCGAGCTGAGCTCGCCTGGGCGAGCTGGGCGGCAACCACCTCCCCTATTTTGCTATAAATAGGGGAGGAAGGCAAGAAGGAAGGGGTCAGCCCCTTAGGCACTTCTCTCTCTTTCGAATTTGCTTGGAAAAATTGTTTCCGTGAAGAAAATCTAAGCCGAGGCGCTTCCGAAACGTTTCCGTAACGTTTTCCGTGAGGAATTTCGCAAAGATTTCAACCGTTCTTCGACGTTCTTCATTCGTTCTTCATCGTTCTTCGATCTTCAACGGGTAAGTACCTCGAACCAAGCTTTTCGATTCATTCTATGTGCCCGTAGTGGTCCACATTGTGTTTCGTGCATTTTTATTCTCGTTTTGTTTACTTTTTATACCCCCTGTTGACGTGCTTAAGCCATTTTACTTAAGTCATTTCTCGCTTAACTTAAAAATAAAATAAATTTCCACCGAACGTTTGAATTGTATTATCCATTAACTTCGGTTAAAATAAATTCCGACCGTTCGGTCGTGCCGTAACCACGTTGGAAATCAAAAAGAGGTAAAAAATAATATAATCAAAAAGACATCTTTTAGTAAAATAAAGCGGAAAATCAAGTGGACGTTTTCTCTTTGGGATTTCTCATTCTTAATCGAATTGATTAATAACTAAAGTGAAACTAAAGGCTAAAATCAATTCGCCTAGTCAAGCTCGTCCATAAAAATAGGCTTTTGAAGTTTGTCATTTCATTTTCTCACTAAGTAAAATGGATCATTTTTAAGGTCCAACGCCTTAAAATGATCACCTCTTAAAGTAAAAAAGAATCACTTGATAAAAAAGAACTACGTAGGTCTGATTTTCTCATCCCAAATTGAGGAATACGTAGGAGCAAAGGGAAACACCCTTGTCGACCACAAAAAGAGAAAATATAAAAAGGGTATAAAGGATATAGAGACATAAAAAGGGAACATAAAAAAATCAAAGTCATGTTTGCACATTCGATTAAAGGCTGCCGTCCCTTGGGGCGGACGTGTGGGGTGCTAATACCTTCCCCGTGCGTAAATACAACTCCCGAACCTTTCACTTAAAAGTTCGTAGATCGCGTCTTTTCCGGTTTTTCCGACGTTTTCCTCAAATAAACGTTGGTGGCGACTCCGCGCGTATTCCTTTCGTGGAACACGCATCCCGCGTGTCTCGCGTCGCCCTCCCGCCAAAGGGTAGGTTGCGACAGTTGGCGACTCCACTGGGGACTGTTTTTAGAGAGTTAGGCCATTTAATTTTGTGCAATGTTTTACCGTGACTTACCCCTTTGTTGGTTTCCTTTCATTATGTTCTTGTGTATATAAACTCTTTGTTGCTTTTAGTGCGTTTTGAATGTATGCATGAAGTAAATATTTATTCATTTGATGCACACAAACACCAACACTATTTGCACACACTGTGAGTGAAAAAGGGCCCTATACCCGGGTTCATGGGAGCATAAGGAGTGGAGGTGAATCTGTGATCATGCTAGGTCTCCGACTTGCTTGATTACAGTGAACCCTCATCTAGAGCTTTTCTCTTTGAAAACCTATTGTTGCTAGTAGTCCCTACTGCTACAATATGTTCGTCAAAGGGGATGATACCTCTAGAAACCATCAAGAGAGATATAACTACCTTGGGGATTATTGCTAAAAGCCTAGTTAGTTCTCTCCCTTATAGGTCCCTTCAATAGGGGCACGAAGCAAACACGCTGCGTGCCATTTTTCACACTGCCATGCATGAGTATCATATACCCTTTTGCTTATGTTCGGTAAATATTGTCATACTGTGCACATTCCCGCATTGTGTCTTTTGCATAGGCATTGCATATGGGTTCTGTCTTGATCCCTACTGTAAACAAACCAACGGAGGGTCCGTGTCGCCTTCTTAAAAACGTGCGTTGGGGCATTTCGCTACCCCTAGATGTCGTATCTAAGAAGGTGACAAATTCCCCGGACCCCCGTATTCGTAAATTGCATCTGTGTCATATGCATTTCTTCATGCATTCATCCATCCCACCCATGAGATATCGGAGTTTTGATTTGCACCAGCTTTTGTCTCACTTTAGTAAGCATGGGAACAAATCAAACCGGCAAGAGGTTCTACCAAGTCAAGGTCAAAAGCCCAGATACCACCAGCATCAAGGAATTAGGGCGGTTGATGGAACCCCTCCAAATGCAAGCCTTCCGCAAGACTTACGGAAAGATCTTAGAGTTGACCATAGCAGAGGTGTCCATAGAAGCCATTGCATCACTCACCCAATACTACGACCAGCCTTTGAGATGCTTCACATTCGGAGACTTCCAATTAGTACCAACCATTGAAGAATTTGAAGAAATTCTAGGATGTCCTCTCGGGGGAAGAAAACCATATCTTTCCTCCGGATGTCTCCCCTCTTTGAGCAGAATTGCAACTGTGGTCAAGGATTCAGCAAGAGGTTTGGACCGCATAAAACAGACTCGGAACGGCATAGCGGGCCTACCACAGAAGTACCTAGAAGACAAGGCGAGGGGTATGGCCAATCAAGGAGACTGGGTCCCGTTTATGGATGTGTTAGCTTTGCTAATTTTTGGGGTCGTCCTCTTTCCAAACGTGGATGGTTTGGTAGACCTAGCAGCAATCGACGCTTTCCTTGCCTACCACCATAGCAAGGAAAGTCCGGTGGTAGCTGTCTTGGCAGATCTATTTGACACATTTGACCGAAGGTGCGAGAAGAGTAGCGCACGGATCATCTGTTGCTTACCCGCCCTCTGTGTTTGGTTGGTTTCACACTTGTTCCAACAAGACACAAGACATCCATGTCCGCTCCTGAGCCATCGCTCGTGTACTGAAAAGAGGAGAATAGATTGGGACCAGCTCTTGGCCGGGATAGGAGGTAGAACAATCAGTTGGTTCCCCCGATGGAAGGAAGGAAAAGAAGGAGTCCTTTTCTCATGTGGAAGATACCCAAACATTCCGCTGGTAGGAACGAGAGGTTGTATTAATTACAATCCCACGCTCGCTATAAGACAACTAGGGTACCCCATGAGGGGAGCACCGACGGAAGAAAGCATGTCTCCTTTCCTTGTGAGGGATCTCGGCGCACAAAATTCCAAGACTATACAAAGAATCCATAAGGCATGGGAAACCCCGTTAAGGAAAGATCAAGAGCTTAGAGGCATTCGTAATGGCATCATTGGTGGGTACCACGAATGGCTGAAAGTTCGCATACGAGGTTTAGATTGGCTCGCCAAGTTAAAAGTCGTCAGCGAAGAGAATTTTGAAGCACCGGAAGAGGACGAAGAAGTCCAAGCTCTCAAAAGCGAGTTAGGAAAGGCAAGACTCGCCAAGGAGAAGTTCAAGTTGGCTGCTACACACGTTCGGAAGGAGTGTGCCGGGTTACGGGAAGAGAATGCAATTACCGCAAGAGCCCTTGAACAAGAGACCAAGAGGGCTTGCAAGGAAGAGTATGGCCGGAACAAATTTCGCGGAGCTCTATGGGGTAGCAATAATGAACTCAAGTTGCGAAGGGAAGAAAGGGACCAGTCGCGAGCACATAGCATGGTTCTGAAAGAGGAGTTGATTGCTTGTTCAAGGTCCAAAAGAAGCTTGTCTCAACGTTTATGCGAGACAGAGACCAACATGTTAGCTATCATCGCCAAGTACCAAGAAGAGTTAGGTCTAGCCACGGCCCACGAGCATAGAATCGCGGATGAGTATGCCCAAGTATACGCGGAAAAAGAGGCTAGAGGAAGGGTGATCGACTCTTTACACCAAGAGGCAACCATGTGGATGGATCGGTTTGCTCTTACCTTGAACGGGAGTCAAGAACTTCCCCGATTGTTAGCCAAGGCCAAGGCGATGGCAGACACCTACTCCGCCCCCGAAGAGATTCATGGGCTTCTCGGCTATTGTCAGCATATGATAGACTTAATGGCCCACATAATTAGAAATCGTTAGGAAACTTGTATGGTCTCTCAGACCTTGACTAGATATGACTTCCTTTTTGAAATAAAATGAGTTGGTCCCATGTTTCTACTCCAAAAGCTTGTGCAAATCAAATCACTCCTACATCTCATCTCTAGCATGCGTTTTCTTTCTTTACCCACTCCTCACGTTTGGTTTTTTAGGGAAAAACACCATAACTAAACGCGCCGCAAGGGATTCCTATCGCACCAGATCCAAATCTAGAACGATGGGTGATCAAGAGGAGACGCAGGAACAGATGAAAGCCGACATGTCGGCTCTGAAAGAACAAATGGCCTCCATGATGGAGGCCATGTTAGGTATGAAGCAGCTCATGGAGAAGAACGCGGCCACTGCCGCCGCTGTCAGTTCGGCTGCCGAAGCAGACCCGACTCTCTTGGCAACTACGCACCATCCTCCCTCAAACATAGTAGGACGGGGAAGGGACACACTGGGGCACGATGGCAGCCCTCACCTGGGATACAACCGAACGGCTTACCCTTATGGACTGCCGCCCAACTATTCACCACCCATCTTGCAAGAAGATGCGGGCCACATTGCTTCTCCCGTCCATGAAAAAGAGCCTCCTCAGCAGCCCGACGAAGTCCATAAAGACCCTCAAGATTATGCTCGGAGGGATGTCGAGTTTTATCCCCCGATCCCCGAAGGGCCGGCACCAGGCACGTTGCCTCAACCCAACATCGCAGCATCGCCAATAGTTTTGTCTATGGAAGGGCCGCCCCCGGCAACTGAAGAAAGGAGGAAGCTCGATCTCCTTGAGGAAAGATTGAGGGCTGTGGAAGGATTTGGGGACTATCCGTTTGCAGACATGACGGATCTTTGCTTAGTACCCGATGTTGTTATTCCCCCGAAGTTCAAAGTGCCGGACTTCGACAAGTATAAAGGGACGACTTGTCCCAAAAACCATCTCAAAATGTACTGCCGTAAGATGGGCGCCCATTCTAAAGATGAAAAGCTGTTGATACACTTCTTTCAGGATAGCTTGGCCGGAGCTGCGGTAGTGTGGTACACTAATTTGGAAGCTTCCCGTATCCGTACTTGGAAGGATCTGATTACCGCCTTCCTAAGGCAGTATCAGTACAATTCTGATATGGCTCCTGACCGTACTCAACTGCAGAATATGTTCAAGAAAGAGGGTGAAACCTTTAAAGAATATGCGCAGCGATGGAGAGATTTGGCGGCACAAGTAGCTCCTCCCATGGTTGAGAGAGAGATGATCACCATGATGGTAGACACTCTGCCAGTGTTCTACTATGAGAAGCTAGTGGGTTACATGCCGTCCAGCTTTGCGGATCTGGTGTTTGCCGGGGAAAGAATCGAGGTTGGATTGAAGAGAGGAAAGTTTGATTACGTTTCCTCCACAAACGTGAATGCCAAAAGAATCGGGGCGACAGGGGCAAAAAGGAAAGAAGGAGATGCCCATGCCGTCTCTTCAACACCCGCGTGGGTCAAACCCCAGCAAACACCTCATGGTACCCATCAGTACGCGCAACATCACCCAAGCTTCTCGGCTCATGCGGGGAACGCCTCTAGTTCAACACCCGTGCAGCCTAAGGCACCCACCCAGAGGGAAGCTCCCCAAGTTCCAACTCCGAACACGACTCGACCGGCCGGTAATTCCAACACGACAAGGAACTTCCCTCCGAGGCCATTGCCGGAATTCACCCCGCTCCCAATGACGTACGAAGATCTTCTACCATCCCTCATCGCCAATCATTTGGCCGCGGTAACTCCCGGAAGGGTCCTCGAACCCCCTTTCCCGAAGTGGTATGACCCTAATGCAACTTGCAAGTACCATGGGGGTGTCCCGGGGCATTCCGTCGAAAAATGCTTGGCCCTTAAATACAAGGTCCAACATTTAATGGATGCCGGATGACTGACTTTCCAAGAGGATTGGCCCAATGTGAGGACCAACCCCCTCGCCAATCATGGAGGGGGAGCAGTTAATGCAGTTGAATCCGATAGGCCCCACAGGTCTAAACCTTTAAGAGATGTGGCAACCCCTAGGAGGTTTATCTTTGAGGCCCTACAAAAGGGAGGTGTAATTCCCCATAGTGGGTGTAAGGAGGATTCCTGTCTGCTACATTCCGGCGAGATGCATGACATGGAGACATGTTTGGAAGTAGAGGAATTGTTACAGCAAATGATAGACCAAGGTCGACTAGAAGTCGGCATTGAAGGAAAAGAAGAGCAGCATATATGCATGCAATCTACGGAGGGGAGCGGTGTTGCGAAGCCCAAACCCTTGGTGATATACTTCACTAAAAGTGCAGCCTCGCAAAAGCCCGGGCACCCCTTAATGGCCAAACCTGTTCCTTTCCCGTATCAAAATAGTCACGCGGTCCCGTGGAGATATACACCTCCGGGGAAGAAGGAAGAAGAAGTCACTGACGTCAGTTCGCTGTCAGCTAAAGTAACAAATATCACGGGGCTGAGTGGTGTGACCCGTAGTGGTCGTGTGTTCGCACCTCCGGACCTACCAGTCCAACCCGCCGACGTCAAAGGAAAAGGAAAAGTGGTGGAGGAACAAGATGGCGAAGCACCCCACGCTTCGAATAAAGATATTCCAGCAAAGGGGCCCCCAGAGAAAAAGGATGGTAGAAAGGAGGTGTCGCTAGAGGAAGCCAGCGAGTTCCTTCGCATAATTCAGCAGAGCGAATTCAAGGTTATCGAACAGCTCAACAAAACCCCGGCTAGGGTCTCGCTGCTGGAGTTACTTATGAGCTCCGAGCCTCATCGGGCTCTGCTAGTAAAAGTGCTGAACGAGGCTCACGTGGCCCAAGATATCTCGGTAGAAGGTTTCGGAGGGCTGGTCAACAATATCACTGCCAACAACTATCTTGCCTTCGCCGAAGAAGAAATCCCCGCCGAGGGGAGAGGGCATAATAAGGCTTTACACGTGTCAGTCAAGTGTATGGACCATATCGTAGCCAAGGTACTCATCGATAATGGTTCCAGTTTAAACGTGATGCCTAAGAGCACTTTGGAGAAGTTACCATTCAATGTTTCCCACTTAAAACCAAGTTCAATGGTGGTTCGGGCCTTCGACGGCACTCGCCGAGAGGTTAGGGGAGAGATCGATCTCCCAGTACAAATAGGCCCTCACACCTGTCAAGTCACCTTCCAAATAATGGATATTAACCCCCCCTACAGCTGCTTGTTGGGGCGCCCGTGGATCCACTCAGTGGGAGTCGTGCCGTCTACGCTCCACCAAAAGCTGAAATTCGTAGTGGAGGGGCACTTGGTCATCGTGTCAGGCGAGGAAGATATCTTGGTAAGCTGCCCATCCTCCATGCCTTATGTGGAAGCCGCAGAAGAATCGTTAGAAACTGCTTTCCAGTCTTTTGAGGTGGTCAGCATTTCCTCCGTGGACTCCCTCTTTGGGCAACCTTGTCTGTCCGATGCAGCGGTAATGATGGCCCGAGTTATGTTGGGGAACGGTTTTGAACCCGGGATGGGTTTAGGAAAAAACAACGGCGGCATAACTAGCCTGATAAATACTCAAGGAAATTGTGGGAAGTATGGTTTAGGCTATAAGCCCACTCAGGCAGACATGAAAAGAAGCATTGCGGGAAGGAAGAACAATGGTCAAAGTTCGCGTTGGAGACAAGAAGGTGAAGGAAGCCTGCCCTGCCACATAAGTAGAAGCTTTATAAGTGCGGGTTCGGGAGACAAAGGTCAAGCGTTCGCGATATGCGAAGATGATATTCCGAGTACTTTGGATTTGGTACGACCATGCTCTCCTGATTTCCAGCTGGGAAATTGGCGAGTGGAGGAACGCCCCGGCATTTACGCAACAAGCATAATGTAAACCTTTACGGTTTTAAAAGCTCTATAGTTGGGCCTAGGCTTTAGAGTTTTCATTTTGTTAAGGCTTTGTGTCTTTTGTTTTTGAATTTATAATACAAGGATCTTTCTTCATCTGTTCCTGGTCTCTACCCATTCTCATTCATTTGCATGTTTACTTCTTTTTCTAAAACGGCAGATTCGATGACGAGTCCCCCGAAGGTACTAATACCTGGGACCCGTCTATCAACTTCGAGCAAGAAATGAATCAAACGGAAGATGAAGGAGATGAGGATGTGGGACTTCCTTCGGAACTAGAAAGAATGGTCGCCCATGAGGACCAAGAAATGGGGCCTCATCAAGAAGAAACAGAGCTAGTAGACTTAGGATTTGGCAGTGGAAAGAGGGAAGTAAAGATAGGTACAGGCATTACCGCACCTATCCGTGAAGAATTAATAATCCTGCTAAAAGACTACCAAGACATCTTTGCTTGGTCATACCAAGATATGCCCGGTTTGAGTTCTGACATTGTGCAGCACCGATTACCTCTAAATCCCGGGTGTTCCCCGGTAAAACAGAAACTAAGGAGGATGAAGCCCGAAACATCCTTGAAGATAAAAGAAGAAGTGAAGAAGCAATTTGACGCTGGATTTCTGGCCGTCGCTCGGTATCCAGAATGGGTTGCCAACATCGTACCAGTTCCTAAAAAAGATGGGAAAGTACGAATGTGTGTAGATTATCGGGACCTGAATCGGGCCAGTCCCAAGGACAATTTTCCTTTACCACACATCGATATCCTCGTAGATAACACGGCCAATTTCGCTTTATTTTCCTTCATGGACGGTTTCTCTGGTTACAATCAGATAAAGATGGCACCCGAGGATATGGAAAAGACTACTTTCGTCACCCTGTGGGGAACGTTCTGTTACAAGGTGATGTCCTTTGGACTCAAGAATGCCGGGGCAACTTATCAATGGGCCATGGTAGCTTTGTTCCATGATATGATGCATCAAGAGATCGAGGTCTACGTGGACGACATAATTGCTAAATCTAAATCTGAGGAAGAACACCTTGTCAACCTGCGGAAGTTGTTCGAAAGGCTTAAGAAATATCAATTAAGGTTGAACCCCGCTAAGTGTACCTTTGGGGTCAAATCAGGGAAATTGCTTGGTTTCGTTGTAAGCCAGAAAGGGATAGAGGTAGACCCCGAAAAAGTGAAGGCTATCCTTGAGATGCCGGAACCCCGTACAGAGAGGCAAGTCCGAGGTTTCCTGGGGCGCTTGAATTATATTGCCAGATTCATATCGCAGCTCACCGCCATTTGTGAGCCGTTGTTTAAACTCTTGCGCAAAAACCAAACTGATCGGTGGAATGAGGATTGCCAAGAGGCTTTTGGAAGGATCAAAAAGTGCCTAATGAATCTCCCGTGCTTATGCCACCAGTACCTGGAAGGCCTCTCATTTTGTACATGACAATCTTGGACGAATCAATGGGGTGTATGCTGGGGCAACATGACGAATCCGGGAAGAAAGAGCGTGCTGTTTACTACCTAAGTAAGAAGTTCACGACCTGTGAGATGAATTACTCCTTGCTCGAAAGAACGTTTTGTGCTTTAGTATGGGCGTCCCATCGCTTAAGGCAGTACATGCTGAGCCATACTACCTGGTTGATATCCAAAATGGACCCGGTCAAGTACATCTTTGAAAAGCCAGCTCTCACAGGACGAATCGCCCGGTGGCAAGTCTTGCTATCTGAGTTTGATATAGTCTACGTCACCCAAAAGGCGATAAAAGGAAGCGCTTTGGCAGATTATTTGGCCCAACAGCCTCTTAACGACTACCAGCCCATGCATCCGGAATTTCCGGATGAGGACATCATGGCCTTGTTCGAGGAAAAGTTGGACGAAGATCGGGACAAATGGACTGTATGGTTTGACGGAGCGTCAAACATTCTAGGTCATGGCGTTGGGGCAGTGTTGATCTCTCCGGACAATCAATGTGTACCTTTCACAGCCAGGCTAGGATTCGACTGCACCAACAACATGGCCGAATATGAAGCATGTGCCCTAGCCGTCCAGGCAGCAATTGACTCCAATGTCAAACTACTCAAGGTGTACGGCGACTCAGCGTTGGTAATCCATCAGCTGAGAGGGGAATGGGAAACTAGAGATCCCAAGCTGATACCCTACAAAGCCTACATCAAGGAATTGGCTAAGACTTTCGATGAGATCTCCTTCCATCATGTTCCCCGCGAGGAAAATCAAATGGCGGATGCACTTGCTACGTTGGCATCTATGTTCCAGTTAACACCGCACGGGGACCTACCCTACATTGAATTTCAGTGTCGTGGCAAACCCGCACATTGTTGCCAAGTGGAAGAGGAACGGGACGGAAAGCCTTGGTATTACGACATCAAGCGATATGTCGTAAGCAAAGAATACCCGCCAGAGATTGCCGACAACGATAAAAGGACATTGAGGAGGTTGGCAGCCAGTTTCTTCATGAGCGGAGGCACACTGTATAAGAGAAATCACGACATGACACTCCTGCGATGTGTGGATGCCAAGGAGGCAAATCACATGATCGAGGAAGTCCATGAGGGCTCGTTTGGAACACACGCCAACGGGCATGCTATGGCCAGGAAGATCTTAAGAGCAGGTTATTACTGGCTTACCATGGAAAGTGATTGTTGTGTCCATGTGAGGAAGTGCCACAAATGTCAAGCATTCGCGGATAATGTCAATGCCCCACCGCATCCTCTGAATGTCATGTCCGCCCCTTGGCCTTTCTCCATGTGGGGAATAGATGTCATCGGGGCCATTGAGCCCAAGGCCTCGAATGGTCATCGCTTCATCCTCGTAGCAATAGATTATTTCACCAAGTGGGTCGAGGCGGCTTCATATACCAATGTCACGAGGAATGTGGTGGTCAGGTTCATTAAGAAGGAGATCATCTGCCGATATGGTTTGCCAAGAAAGATTATCACGGACAACGGCACCAACCTGAATAACAAGATGATGGGGGAAATGTGCGAGGAGTTTAAAATCCAGCATCACAATTCCACACCCTACCGGCCAAAGATGAATGGAGCCGTGGAAGCAGCCAATAAGAATATCAAAAAGATTATCCAAAAGATGACCGTGTCATACAAGGATTGGCACGAGATGCTCCCATTCGCGTTACACGGTTACCGGACTTCAGTGCGAACGTCAACTGGGGCAACGCCGTTCTCATTGGTATATGGAATGGAGGCGGTGTTACCATTTGAGGTAGAAGTCCCGTCATTAAGGATCTTGGCAGAATCCGGATTAAAGGAATCAGAGTGGGCTCAAACACGCTACGATCAGCTCAACCTCATTGAGGGTAAGCGCTTAACGGCCATGAGTCATGGGCGCTTGTACCAGCAAAGAATGAAGAGCGCGTTCGACAAGAAAGTACGCTTACGCAAGTTCCATGAGTGAGACCTTGTGCTAAAGAAAATGTCCCATGCTGTCAAGGACCATCGAGGGAAATGGGCCCCGAACTACGAAGGGCCTTTTGTTGTGAAGAGGGTTTTTTCCGGAGGAGCCCTGGTGCTTACCAACATGGATGGCGAAGAGCTACCTTCACCCGTGAACTCTGATGTCGTCAAACAATATTATGCTTAGAAGCTGGGGCAATTAAGGATGTCGCTGCATGTTCTCTATCTTTATGCGTTTTCTAGATTTCCCCCCAGGGATTTCCGGTCCGTTGTATCTCTTGTTACGATCTTTCAAAGAAATGAACATGGATTTGAGGCTTTTAGTCCTCACGTTAGTTTCACACCTTGCGTTAATTTGTGATCGCCTGAGCCCTTCCGCTCAGTTCATGGGATCCCCCAAGCGCTTAATTAGAATTGAACCTGAACCAACTTTCCCTAAATTTTCTGCGTTTGAAAACATTCATGCATACGCATACGCATACGCATGTATATTGTTGTGGTAAAACAGGGGCAGGATCACCTTGGGCTACCTTCTGGAGTGGAGACAAAACATGAACGGTAGAAACCAATCAAGGTAGGGTAATGATGCGGTCAAGATTGGCCATACCTGGTTGTTTATTAATTGCAGGTACTTAAGGATGAACGCAAGCGGGGATGGGGTCACGACCGACCGATCGTTGCCCTTCTCTGTGCGAAACAAGCAGGGAATGTCGCTGCAAAGCAGCCCCGTATCCTTTGTATTTTGCAGCTTTCTTTTACTATTTGTTTGTTTTAAAAAGGAAAAGAGTAATAATAAAATAAGTAATCAACGCCTAATTCTAACCTAAGTAAGTTCAAGTTAGGCAAAATGCTAATCCATGAGAAGGGAGGGGACATGGTTAATGTTCCCCTCAAAAAAAAAAAAAAAAAAAAAAAAAGTGCAGGTTAGCTCGCTTGGGCGAGCTGGGCTCGCCTGGGCGAGCCACCCCTGCACCAAATTATAAAAATGACGAAAGGGGGGGCGTTTTTACATTCAAAAACTTCTTTTCCCCCCTTTCAAAAGCCATACCCACGGGATTGACGAATTTGCAGCCCTAGGGTCATCCTTTTTCGCATTTTTTGATTCCGTTTTGCGCTTTTGTTCATCACCAACAAGTAAGTATTCCATCCCTAAGCTTTCTAGCTTTTCATTGGTGTATTTTGATCTCCTTTTTGTGCTCTAAATTGTGGGAGTGTGCTCAAATATATGGGGCAATTTTGATTTGTTTGCTTGCTTGATTAGGTTGAATTAGGGGTTGGTATGAGATGGCCCTAGGCCTATAATGCATTTTGAAACAATAGGACATGCCACATTGTCCCCGTTCTCTTGCTATTGATGCCTAAACGCGCGCCCACCAAGTGTTCGGTGAAATGCCTCAATGGCATTAGCGCGTGACTTTTGTAAGGAGACAACCCATGGGGTATTTTGGTTTGTGCATATTTTCTATTTTTTTGGAATATGTATTCATTCCCGAAAAAGGCTAGAGTAATTGCCCCACATATATCCTAGTCCTAGAAACTGAAATTTTAGGCAAAAAAAAAAAAAAAAAAAAAAAGCACAAAAGGAGGTGCATATTGGGTAAAGTTACCCTTTTTTGGCCAGCAATCAGCTATGGGCCACGCTACAATATTTTCCCTATGCCTAGATGGTTAGGAATTTTGCTCATCATAAATGTGTAGGTTTAGAATAGGTAGCAAAATACCTTTGGCAATTTACACTTTGGGTATGATAGCAAAATACTTGGATGTATGTACATATAATTTTTGGTAGTCAAAATGTCTCACAAAAAAATATACATAAATATGTTGCATGTTATGTAAAGAAGATACATTACCAAAAAATGTATACCTTTTAATATGAATACAATTTTAGTCAGCAAAGGAAAATATACTTGAATTTGCATGCGGCTTTAGGTAGCAAAAACTTGAAAAGAGCATGAAATGTAGCACCTTATTGTGTAGATAGTCAAGATTCATCATGAAGTTTGTGTATGTATAGGTATTAGAAATACCAAGATGTGCACATGTGCAATTTTTGGTACCCCAAAATGCTTTGAGTATGCATGTATGTGAATTTAGCCAAGGAGATGTGTGTGATGTAAGTAACAAATACACCTTGGAAGTACGTGTAAATAATCTAGGTAACGAAGCTGCCTTGATTGTATATGGGTGCATTTTTTCGGTTAATAGAATGTCTTGTGCAAGAGAACGTTTGTAAGGAAATATGCGCATAAGCTTGCTCTAAATTTACATTGATGTTTGGGAGGAGGTTATATGCCATTTTTGCTTTAAGAGTAACGTCCCACTGGTAAAACTAACTCTAACTTTCCAAATGTTTGCCTTCGCAGGAATGGCCCCGAGGAAGCTTGCCTCAAAGAGGTCCAGGAAGGACAAGGCGGCCGAAGGAACTAGTTCCGCCCCGGAGTACGACAGTCACCGCTTTAGGAGCGTTGTACACCAGCAGCGCTTCGAAGCCATCAAGGGATGGTCGTTTCTCCGGGAGCGACGCGTCCAACTCAGGGACGACGAGTATACTGATTTCCAGGAGGAAATAGGGCGCCGGCGGTGGGCACCACTGGTTACTCCCATGGCCAAGTTTGATCCAGAAATAGTCCTTGAGTTTTATGCCAATGCTTGGCCAACAGAGGAGGGCGTGCGTGACATGAGATCCTGGGTTAGGGGTCAGTGGATCCCGTTCGATGCCGACGCTATCAGCCAGCTCCTGGGATATCCGATGGTATTGGAAGAGGGCCAGGAATGCGAGTATGGCCAGAGGAGGAACCGGTCTGATGGGTTCGATGAGGAGGCCATCGCCCAGCTGCTATGTATACCGGGGCAGGATTTTGCCCGGACTGCTGCAGGGAGGCGAGTGCGAATCATGCGCACCAATATGACCACCCTGACCCAGATATGGATGACGTTGCTCCTCAGCAACATCCTGCCCACCGATCATAATTCCGACCTCCCCATGCCTAAGTGCCAGCTGGTGTACGCCATCCTGACACGGATGAGCATCCATGTGGCTCAGTTGATCGCTGATGCCATATATATTTTTGCAGGTATGGCGCCCACTAGGCACCCTTTAGACCCAGATAAGTCCAACAGGGCCCTGGGATTCCCCGCACTGATCACAGGACTCTGCCGGTCGTTCGGAGTCCCCGTTGCACCTACCAAGGTGATTCGGCCGCCCATCACCCGGGCTTTTATTGAGAAGTACTGTACCCAGAGACAGGCTCAGGGTGATGCTCCGCAGGCCGCAGGCGCGCCACCACCACCTCATCAGGCTGACCAGGCTGGGGCATTTGACATAGAGCAGTATTTACGGCATTTGGTTCGCCAGCAGGCGGCCAACCACCGAGCACATGTACGGACCCATGACTGTCTGTACCAGATGAGCCTTAGCATGCAGAGCCAGGGCTTCGCTTCTTTTTCATGCCCTACTCCAGACCAGTTCAGGGCAGAGGTAGCATGGCCCGGAGATTGGCCCGAGGCCCAAGCAGGAGAGGCACCCCCAGAAGCTCCCGGCGATGGAGAAGAAGCCCACGAGGATGAGGAGATGGCCGATTTGCTTGACTTCTTGGGAGGGAGTGGAGACACGTGACTGGGAGATCCCCAGATTCATGTTTTCTTTCATATTTCTTTTGTCATTTTTATTCTATGTTATTGTTTTGACTTGAGAGACTAATGTTTGTTTTTGTTGTTTCGATTGTCATTTGTACAGCGCATACATTTTTGTTTAGATTGGTGCGTTAGTATTTATATATCATTACTATCGATGATGTTTGAAATTCTGGAACCGTGTAGAGTTCTTCGTTTAGGAACATGGTCCAAAAGTATATAGGTGAAATAAACAAAAAAAATCATCATGATAAAAATAAAAATAGAAAAGGAAAGAAAATGAAATAGAAAAGAAAAGAAAGTGAAAAGAAAAAGAGAGCAAATAAGAAAAAAGAAGAAGGCAAGTAAGGAAAAAGGTGGAAAAAGAGAACATAAGTTGTCTAGCTAAAAAACGACATGCTTGATC